>NC_041220.1:21913734-22034779 GCF_002837175.3 Physeter macrocephalus | reverse complement strand
GGGCCCAGCCGTTCCGTGGCATGTGGGATCCTCCCGGACCGGGGCACGAACCCGTGTCCCCTGCATCGGCAGGCGGACTCTCAACCACTACGCCACCAGGGGAAGCCCTTCCAAACCTACTCTTTAGGAGGAAGACGTTGTAAACAGCTTGGTGCATAAACCCCCAGACGTTTGATATTGTAAGTACAAACACACACACACACGCACACACGTTGTTTATATTGTTTTACAACATATTCTGCTTCTACTTTTTTCATTAATTTATTCAGCGTCTTTCCGTGAGCGTGCATATACATTTTCCAAAAATTCTAAGACTATCTTTAAAAAATTGTATGGTATTATAGGTATTATAAAGCACAGAAAACATGGTGAGGTCATGGTGAGTGAGCTGAGCTGAATGGGAACAAAAGACCAATATAAGAGATATTGGTCCATTATGAGGAAGAAGAGCTAGGAAGAACATAGGCAGATATAATTTTCAGTTTCATTAACTCAATCAAATTAAAGTCACATGTGTAATGCTCTCCAAACACTGACAGGTATTTACTTTTGGTGGTAAAATGGAAAGAGGCAGATTTAGGCCTAGCATTACTTAACCATGTCACTCAACGCTCCTGAGTTTTCCTTTCCTCACTCAAAAATGACCAGATTAGTGTCAATGATATCTATGGTTCTTTCCATTTCTGATTAGCACTTTAATTTCCTGGACAAAACCTCAAGAATTTAGTTAGATATAAAGTAGTCTTTGTTCCAAGGCTCTGGGTTGTTTTTGTCCATTTTCCAAAAGCAGTTCACTAGGCTGATTACACAGGTCACATTACCTTACCATTTTAAAAAGCTTATAATACCGACATTCCGTTTTAGAGTTTATAAAGAGTTTTCACACACCTTACCATATCTGATTTTCACAGTTATTCAGTGACATAGATTGAGCAGATATGACTTTAATCCACGGTTTATAGACTAAGAGTTAAACTCAGAGAGGACTTGCAGAAATCTGATTCCCACCTGCGTTGTTTGCAGCATTGGTGGCTGAAGAGTCATACAATCTGGATAGAGTCATTATCTTGCTCCCATCTGAGAATTTTATGTGTGGCATGTTTGTCATAATAATGAATGAATATTATTTGATACTCATAATACGGGGAAAGAGGAGGTTTAAATTCGCTGCGAATTTTACCACAGATGATCAGAAGGAATCTTTTGGAGTATCACTAGAGGAAGACCTCTTTGACCCATTGGAACTTTGTGTTTCTGCTCCAGACTCTCCAGTTCCAAAGACCCTTTGTAGTTCTCCTTGCTCTTTCAGGTCTCTCAGGGCTTTTTACTTTGCATTTCTTTGTCCTGCAGTGTGCTTCCTCCTGTCTTTCTGTCAAACTTCTACTCGTCTTTCAAGCTCAAGGGTTATTGCTCTGTGAATTATTTGCTCAGCATCTTCTGCAGACATAAGTTCTCCAACCTCTCTCCACTGCAACCTTTAAAATCTCCGTAATAGCAACCATCTCCCTTCTGTCTAACTTTAACTATAGGCTTCTTAAAGGTAAAACAAAATGCATGTTTTCATTTTTGTTTTCCCGGACATTATGGACTATGATGCGGGTGCCAAAAATATGTCTTGAATGAGTCAATTAATTTTATGGAATATTATCAAGTTGGGATTTTAGCAAAATTTTAGTATTAATTTCTGTGTAATTTGTTGCAGGAACGTTCTCCTTTCCTTATCCATACTCAATATTTTATTTTTAAAGATTTGATGCAATTGCAAGCTTACAGAAAAGTTGCAAGCACAGTACAAAGACCTTTCCCCTGCAAACCATTCGAGTGTAAGTTGCTGCTCTGATGCTCCATTATCTTGGAATACTTTACATGTATTTCCTACATTTTTTGACCACTTCCTTGTTTTTAGGCACAGCAAGAGATTCCAGGTTCATCTTGGTCTTGGCCTGCTCAGTCCTGGAATCAACCCTTTTTCTAAGGAGCTCTGATTCCCTACTAGTGGAGAATAGTTCTTAGAAGCCACGCTCAGGGCCCTGGATATGCTTATTGCTATTAGGGCATCACCATTTCCAGCCCTTCCTGGTGGACAGAGCTAGGGGTTATTTACAGCAATATCTATTGTCATTTGTTTATATACTGAAAACCATGAACTAACACTGGTATCTCCAACACCTAATCATGGGCTCATTCTAGTTTTCTCCCTCTTGATGTTTGCAACTCCCTTCTCTGACAGTGAGAAAACTGGCTACTATTATCTTTAATATATTTACTTATTTAATGGATCCCTTTATACATGACTAATCTTCTATTTCTGATGCCATCTCCTTCTCTCCTGACTCCCTCCTTCTCCTCCTTGGGTCCTCCTTCTATAATGCTGAAATTCCAAATTTCAATATGGGGGATGGGTTTCCACACACACCCAAGCCATTCTCAGACACCAGCTGGGTGTCCTACAATTCAACTCAGTGCTAACACTATCTACCTGGAGATAGAGTCAGAGCTCACAGTTTAAGGGCTCATTCCTACAAGACGGTCCCCCCACCCATGTCAGTCACAAAGTCCAGGTTGCCACCCGTGCTTCTGATAAACTGGCTATAGATTTGAGATTCCAATAACTCACAGAACTCAAGAGAAATGTTTTACTTACTCCATCCCCAGTTTATTATAAAAAATAACTCAGGAATAGCCAGATGGAAGAGATGCAAGGGGTAAGGTTTGGGGAAAGGGGGCGGAGCTTCTTTCCTCTCTGAACACACCACTCTCCATGAATCTCCACATGTTCACCAACCTGTACTCTCTCCCAACCCAGTCCTTTTGGGTTTTTATGAAGGCTTCATTACATAGGCATGATTGATTAAACCATTGACTATTAGTGATTGATTCAACCTCCAGCTGCTCTCCTCTCCCCAGAGGTCAAGAGGGTGGGATTGAAAGTTCTAAACTTCTTATCACATGGTTGGTTTCCTTGGCAACCAGCCCCATCCTTAGGTGGGGGTCCAAAAGTCACCTTTAACACTTGCATCACTTAGGAAATTCCAAGGGTTTTAGGAGCTCTGTGCCAGAAACAGAGATGAAGACCAAATATCTTTTTCTTATTATAAATCACACTAGCACACACCCCATGTCAGGCTGCCCTCCTCACTGCACAGACCCTGGTACCTCGTGTTGCTGCTTGGCAGGGTCTGCCCCCTCACCCTGTCCATCTCGGACATTCTGTGCAGGGCCACCGTCAAGCACCGAGGCCCTCCTCACCCATCCAGCCTCTGACTTCACAATCGGCTGCTTCTCTTTCTCTCCTCTGACCCAAGCATGCCCTCCAATCCTTGCTCTGACTCTTGACACCCCACATCAGGGCACTGCTTTGTGTAGATGCCCTCCTTTCCAGCTTGGGCTCTGACAAACTGTACCGGGAAGGAAGCTTCACTCATCATACTTGGGTGCTGACATTCTGTGCTAGGGTGCATGAATACACTCTTACCTCATTAGGGATGCATCCTCTGATTTCCAAAGTTTCCTCCCCCAGTCTTGACACCTTCGTCACCCTGCTTGGGCTCTAACAGCCCACGCTAAATTTCCCTCCCACTTGGATACCCTTCTTCCCTTGTTCAGGTTCCAACACCCTTCTTTGGGCCACTGTGACTGCCCACCACACAGATACTATTTATTATGCTATGCTTCCTCCTGATGGCTTTAGGACTGGGAGAGAGAGAAAGAGAAAGGAAAGGGAAGAAAGGAAAAGACATACCATATCCTAGGTTTACTTTTTAGTCCTTCCAGAGGAAAATGAATGCATGGAAAAGTTTAAAAGTGGCCAATTTGCTCCTTATTTGCAATAATACAAAAAGATTTGGACTTAGAAAAATTTGAAAGAGATTAGAAAAATAAGATTTGATGTTAAATGCCCTTTCCAGTGGAGAGTTGAACTTTTATTTATCTTCTAGGTGTTTCATGTTTTGTTCTGATAGATGACTTCTAAATTAGACATTTAGAAATGAAAAGGCTGGAATGAATATTTGTGCTTCTATCCCAATTTTTTTGTTTCATAGATGAGGGAATTGAGTCTTGGTTAGGTCAAATGACTTTCCCAGGTTTCCCAGGTGACATAGTCAGAAAGGAAAAGGAGGACATGTTTCTACATCCTGGCCAGTGTTCTTGGCACCCTCCCTTCATTATGATCATTTAAAATTAGTTGACCTTTAAGGCAAATTTCTGAGAAAAATTAGTTTTTACATTACACCTTATGTTTTTAATTGGAAGTTCTTTTCTTCAGTAATGATATTGCTGGTAGAATGCTATATTTTTTTGGCCCTAAAACATTATCTAAGTAGTACTTTGGTGATTATATCTCACTAGAGTGGAAGAAATTAGCCTCACCAATTTGGTAGTTAGTAACTTGTAATTTTCTGAGTACTCTCTTTTAATTGCATACTTACATTATGTTCACTGTTTTTGGTAAAGATGCCAAGCAAGAAGATTATTATTTATTTTTCTATTTATCATCTTGTGGGGTTGATGGACTGGCAAAATGTATATATACAGACACAAATGGCTGGTAAATAAAATTTTATTTTGAAAATCCCCAATATAAAATTTGTATTATTTGTATTATTTGAAACCCATTTACATTTGTGGAAAGTCCAACATCTTATCAATGTTGCAGTTCAACCTGGGAAAGAATAGCTTGTTGGGTGTAGGTGAACCATCTAGAGTGTTCATTGATTTCCAAGATCACCTTGAGTTGCTGGGGTCAAAGGAAAAATAGGCAACAAACTATATTTAAGGATCCAAGAAAAATCTTGAAGTGTCCCCATCAGTTGTGTAATTTAAGAGCTTAAGCGTGACATGAACTTATTTCTGGCCCTTGGGTGAAATATTTGCCCCTTTTGCACCAATGTAATTCTGTAAATTAGTATCAACAAATACACAGATTTTATAGTTGGAAAGGACACACCATCAAGATCATTCTGTTGATCTCCCTCCAAGGCAGGAATCCTACATACCCCTGAGTTTGAATCACTTTCAATCATGGGGAAATCACTACCTCCCAAAGAAGTTGTGCCTTATTTTCTGCAGAAACTTTCCTCTTGGTAACTTTGCCCTGTTACTGCTGCCTTCTGCCCTCTGTAGTTCGAACACAGTTAAACCCTCTCCATACGACAGCCCTGCAGTTATGTCCCCCTGGATGTTCATCCTTCTGGAATTTTCTCTCCCTGTCTCTTTCTTCCATCATCTAAGTTCCTCATGGGAAATGAGATTCTTTCCCCTGCCCTTTGTCTGGACTACTAAGTGCCTCTTTTAAAGTGTGCTATTTTAGGAGGCTGTGCACTCTCCCCCATGACAGACAAGAACAACGCTTTGAGTTCCTCTTATTGTCCTTAGCCATGTAACAGTGATTCGTGGTTTCACTTTATTTCTGGACAGTTGTAGCCACTAGACACAACCTTTGCCCTCAAACACCGCATTCACTTTGCACAAGCTTGTTGACCTCACACCTAAGTCAGCTTTTCTTGAACCCTCATCTGAACAAACAAACATTCATTCTGATCTGCGGATATCCCTTGCGGCGTCAGGAAGGGCCGGCTTGAGCAGTGCCGGCTCAGAGAGCTCGCTACCACCGCTACAGATTTGGTTTCCTTTTTCTCCTGATGTTAAGTAAGACAAAAAACCAATTCCTGCTAATCTCTTAGACAATGCAAAGGGTTCCAGACTGTATTCCAGGAAGTTGGTTTCAACAAGCTAACAAAGAGACCACCGAGACCAGAAAGGAGGCTAGGAATACGGACCAGGAGGTGGCGTTCAGGTAACCTCCAGGGGGGACGGCGGGGAGCCGGCTCTGCCGAGGGTGGGAGTGCGCCACGCCAGCCAGGAGGCACGGCCAGCGGCTGTGCGCCCCGGCGTGGACGCGCGCGGGAGTTCAGGCTGGGGAATGTGTCCCCACGTGCTGCAGGGAGGCGGGGACAGGGCCCTCTCCTCCAGTTATCAGTAAAGAGTGCAGGGCAGGATCTCGGAGTTTCACAGCGGACTTGCCTGGGATAGTGTTGAGATAGAGAGAGAGAGAGAGAGAGAGAGAGAGACTGACTCACGTGGACATAAACAGACAGACGGAGAACAAACAGACGAGGTGAGAGCTTAGCAGGCTATCTAACCTACTAGCGTGACATTGCAGAGAAGAGATCTGGGAGAGGGAGGGTCCCGTTTAGACGCTCAAACCCCAGGACACAGGAGGGGCCATTTCCTGCAGCTTCCTGGGGGTTGCACGTCTCACCCCTTCTAAGTTTGCTGTGAGCGAATTAAGCAGAAAGAAAGAAGAGGAGGTGGGGTTCTACAGCCCATGTGCTTTTAGTTCTTCCTAAGAAGTGCGCGGTGTAGGGCTTTCTATCAGGAAAGAAAGAGCATGTGTCATCACACTGCACGCTAATCCTGGGACGTTTGCAAACCCGGCTCCGGGGCAGTTGGCCCCATGCCCGGCCGGGCGTTCGAGGGCTCCGGCCTCGCAGTACTCCCGGGGCCGGCCGGCGGTAGCCGGGTGGCCTTTATCTCTGTCCCCCTTTGTCCTCTTTATCTCAGGCTCTCCAGGAGGCCCGGGGGCCCGCTCTGTCTATCGCTCCCCACCCCCGGCGGCACCGCCACTTCAATGCCCGGCAGGTCGCGGGCTGCTGCTCTTTCGAAGGCGGCGGAGGACCAAGGGCGCCCCGCGCCACCGCTGACTCGGACCGGCGCCGACGCCTGACCCGCGCCCTTGGGCACCGACGCGGGTGCGCCCGGCGCTTCCCTGTGCGCTCCAGTCCGTTTCGGGCCCGCGAGGGGCAGCCCCGGCCAGGATGGCCCCGGGCCGGGCGGTGGCTGGGCTCTTGCTCCTGGCGGCCGCCGGCCTCGGAGGGGAGGCGGCGGGGCCCGCGCTCGCCTTCAGCGAGGATGTGCTGAGCGTGTTCGGCGCGAACCTGAGCCTGTCGGCGGCGCAGCTCGGGCGCTTGTTGGAGCAGCTGGGAGCCGCCCCTGTGGAGGGCGACCCCGAGCCCGGGCAGCTGCACTTCAACCAGGTAGGGCGCGGGCCCGGCCGCCCTTCCCCGCCGGGGTGTCCGGAGACGTCCATTTGCCCAGGAACGCTGTTTAATGGGGAAAAGTGCTGGAGAAAGAATTTCGTTACGTTTCTCCAGTGTGAGGCGGGTCCTGCTTTTCACTAGACCTGGCTTTCTGGCCGGGGTTAAAGTGCTGGCGGTGACGAGGGAGCCAGAAATTGCAGTTTTATGCCCGATGAACTGAGTCCTCAGACGCTTGTGGTTATAAGATTTTATGCAAAAGTTTATGAAGTAGTTGAGAGCGGGAAGCATCTTAGCAGATGCGTTTTAGATAGGAATGGCGTCCTGAGGTCTTCCCGGCAGAGACAGTGGCGCACAGGCCACCCTCGTTAACAGTGGCTCGGTGGGTAACGAGTGCTATCGAGATGTAATGTAGTTCTGTCTTTCCGGTGTACGTTACCCGAGGCATTTGGGGCTGAAGGGCCTACTGTATAGAGATAGGGAGGCCGAGGGGGCCCCTGAGACCAAGATCAAGCATCCAGTCGGTGGGTCCGACTGGGTTTAAAGCCATAGTTTTTAGTCATCTGTCAGGTCAAGGGTTTGATTCGAATGTTCATTCATTCATTCAAAAACGAACAAACCAACCTATCTTAGGACATATTCACAGTATTATACAGGCATTTGGTAATTCCTAAAATTTAAGGGTCACCATGAGTTACCTAGGAGCAATTAAGACCATACCTGCTAGTAAACTTCAAAAAGGATGATATTATAGATTCTTCGTTATTTCGTCATAAATATTCTATGATTATTTCTTAAAATTGTGAAGTAAGCGAAGTGTGCTTTTGGCATCCTCCCCCAAACTTCTCTGTACTTTTAAAAAGTCTGTTTACTCAGTGCTTTGATTTTTTTTTTTTTTGCTTCTGCTCTGGTTCCAGTGACAACTGATGAATAATAGCAGTGTTCAGTATTTTCCGTATTGTTTGTCACTTCTGCGTGATGTTAGTTTGTGTTACAAAAAGTTTTTGTGGTCCAAGATGCTTGGGAAATGCTGCATACTATACTCCACTCTTGGAAATCTAGCATTTCCCGATGTATTTGACCTTAGATTACAGTTAGGGAAACTTTAATCAGATAAATTCCTTGCTAATAACATTATAGTTTGGCATTCTTTTTGTTAGAAATATCTTACCTCATTTAAAACGCGCAATATTCAAGAAGTATAAGGCTCTGATGCCATGAGGGATCAAAGTGACCTCCCTTTGATCTAGAAGGGTTTTGTGGTCCTCTTATGCATGTTCTTTAGTAAACTATCTATAGATCCAGTTCTGGCATGGCATTACAGTTGGTTCAATGTCTAAGAAATGATACATCGGAAAAACTGAAATGACCCCATGTTATACTGATATTTTAGGAAATAAAGCAAACAGCTTCCTAAGTATTTTCTATCTAGTTGCAGTCTCTTCATGTGGGGGAAACAGCTGACCTGACTGAAGCATTTCTAGGTAGGAGTAGGGGCGGTCATATGCTTGGAAAGAAGCTTGGGGACTTGACTTGCAGCTGCGTATCTGTAGCCCACACATTGTTTTGACTTAAATTATCTCCTTATCTTGCAATGTCTGGAGGTGTTGATGAATTATAAAGGGACAAAAGACCGCTGAGCCACGCCTTGGCAAAGACACCGGAAAATATACCTAAATAATTTAGGAAAATTGCTTAAGTTTATTAGCAGTATGAGTCCCAGTTTATGAGTAAGTAGGACACCTCAATAGGTAAATTATAAGTACGTTGACACCTTGTTTCTCATTCTTCTGTTTGCATATTTAACTACCCTCATTATGGCCTCTGTGGGCTTCAAAAAGAGATGGGAAGAAGCCCATAGTTACTTTGGAAATAAAGGGAAGCCGTGGAAAATTTATCACTTAATCAGACCTAGCAAACATCTGTTGGATGTTCTAAAAAGTCCTAATGAAAACAACAATCATCAGTTAAATGATGTCGAATGAAGTGCCATTCCAGAAGAATCTATTAATTTGCTGACATTTCTATCTGCTCCAGCAGGAAGTCATCCAGTTTGGAGGAAAATTTAGGGCTGTTAATATCTCCATACCTTAAAGAATGCAATTTTAGTTTCCTTACCTGCAGCAAAGTAGAATAATAATATATGTGAAAAGCTTGATTTTCTGACTTTGAAGAAGGTTGAAAAGATAGAATTTATTTCTTTGGGCCAGGGATTTATTGAATCTTCTATGAGATCTGTTTACAGATGACATTCTTCCTTTGGATGAGGGCTTAGGTCAGCTTTTCCCATGTAATAGGACTACTGTACTAATAATTTAGACAATTTTGGAAGGTCTTCTAATATTTTTTCAGTGTCCTTAAATACTATTAAAAGAACTTGTTGCCTTGGCATATCGAAGTGACCTGAGTTCAAACTGGAAACAATAGAATAATTGAGTTTACTGTTTTGCTTCTTATGGTTTCTGAGGGTACAAAGAACAGGTAGAAGAAGCAACCCAAACAAGTGAGAGGAGGGAGTTCTTTTATCTAAATGGGTCTCTGGGGCCCATGACTGAGTGTAAGTCTGCTCTATCTCAGGGAGTTTCTAAAATACAAAGGGAAGCCCCAGCTGAGTGAATACCCTGGGTGATTAATTTAGGGGATTTAAGAATGGGCTCAGTACCACCTTTTGTTCAGATGTTCCTTTCTCATTCTCCAAGTGGTCTTTTCTCTTCATTTCTCCTTCAGAACACCTCACCTCTAAATTATCACACTAAGCTGCAGGAAATGCCTCCGTTTAAATAACTGAGTCTCCTGAGGAGGCTTAGTGGGGGTGATGGAGATGTGGGTGTGGGTGTGGCGGGTTGGCATGTGAGGCAACCTTTGTTTCCCACCATCACTCAACCTTAGACTTTTGTTTCTCTCTCCTAACTTTATTTTTTCATTTGATACGTACCCTGCAGCGCATCTTCTTTTTATCTTTCACAGGTTGCTTGAACCTTGTTTTTAAATCCCTTTCAATTCACCTTCAATCTTCCTAAAGCAATACTTGGCGTATGCCTCTCTTCTTTGAGATCTCCTCCATGAACTGTCTCTTGGCTGGTGAAGTCTAAATCTGAAGACTGGCGTTTAAGGCTCTGCACGGCAAGGTTGACCCTGAGACGTTAACCTGCCTGCCCAGACCTAGCACTCACTAAATTAAATTATTCATTCTTCTATGAAATCACTTCTCCTTCTACTCAACCACTTTGCTACCTCATTATCTTCCTTGCAGCCTTCCTGTTTCCAACTGCAATGTCCTTTTTTTCCTTGAATTGCCCTATCAAAATCTTAAATTTTAAAAAACCCAGCTAAACTCCATAAAACCTTTCTGGGGCATCACAACCACCACTGACTTGCTGTCTTTTTGAATTCTTGAAATTTTTTATTATGCTAACGAAACTTAGCTATTCATGTGTTCAACAAATATTTCAAATAACTACTATACTTTGATTAGAGTGGTCCCTTAAAAGTACAGATCTAATCATATTGCTCATTTTATTAAAACAAATGCCTTCAAGATAAACTTTAAACACTTTAATGTGGCTTAAGCCTTTTTATGATCTGGTTCCTGTATATTTCTCAAGCTTTATCCTTTGCTACTATTCCAGTCTTCATGGACTGCCGGTAGTTCCTGATTCGCCATATATGTGTGCTTATGTTTTAGGTATCAGTTTAGACATTACTTCTTCCGAGAAGCCTTTCTTAGCCTGCTCAGGGGTTTAGTAGGAGCCCCTTTTTATGTGACCCTATATTAATTGGTGCCTATGAAATCATAACATATTATATTGCAATTATAATATGGACATAATTTTATACATATTATAAATTTCTGTTTATATGGCTTCTCCTCGACCCCAACACACACACCCATACGATTGTGAACAGATTGAAGGGACTGATCTGACTCATCTCTCTAGGGGCTAGTGTAGTGCCTGGTACATAACATGTATTCATTATATATATTTTTGAATGAATGAGTGAAGATGGTTTAATATGAGTAAGGCAATTTGAGCCCTCACATGACTTTACAGTTAATAGGTAGATGTATGACGTGTGCACACGTAACTATAATGCACAGTAGAACGATATGTCTGATTAAAGAATTTCAGAAAAAGTGGAATGGGATCAGACTTGTGTTTTTGGAAAATTCATCTGCATGAGAGTGTGGAATGTGTTGGAGTGGGTCGAGACAGGAGCTAAGGAGGAAACTGCAGTGGTTTGTAGGAGATGTAATGATTGCTTGATCCCGGAGGCCGTCAGGAGGTACATAAAAGCTCTGCCTTCTTCTGGAAGAGCAGCCGTGACTGAAGAGTAGGCAGAAGCCCCCAAAGGTAGATATTTTCTACTTCAGTCTTTTGCCTGTAGCAGTCAGTCATTTAACTATTGTTAGATCTTTCCTTTCATTAGTTTATGGCCCAAGGATGCCAGAGGGAGAGGCAGTGAGGTAACTCTTGGCTTATTTCAATGGATGGCCAGGCTAGCGGTCTGTAGCAAACAGAAGGGGTGTACGTGTGTGGTCATTACATACATGTTGTATGCATAGCTTGTTGTTGCTTAGTATACTTTTTCTTGGGATGGTGGGTAACCGTGCATTAGATGAGGGAGGTTCTGGGAAGCACTGATCATGGATGGAGGGGAGAAAGAGCATCTCTCTCCCTCTTTTTTTTCCTTTATATTCTGAGAAATGGGGAGGGGGGGTAAATCTTCTAGGAATGCCTTCCAACCTGCTTGTTCAGGTGAGAAACTGGCAGGAAGGGCCGGACCGAAGGGCCAGGTTGTGCTTAGGTCTACGGTGGCTTTTCCTTCAAGACAATGGATCTATTTTGATATATTACATCACTCTCATTTAAGTTGACTGTGTACAGTGTGATCATTGTTTCCAAAAGGTTTTAGGAAAATGAGAGACACTCATAATTCATTTGACTGTGATGTCAAGAGCTTAGTTTGCTTTTGTGCCAGGGATGATTGGGATCCATATGAGAAGATACCCTTCATTCTTTCCATCTCTAACTCCCAAACTTGCATCTTTACCCACTACCCTAGGAGTCACATAGACCCTTTTGTACATAACATAAATAATTATATCTAGGATTTATTGGTTTTTTTCCTGTGCAACATAACTCTTAACCACTTTATGTGTACTAATGCATTTCAAAATCGCAACAATCCTGTGATACAGATACCATTATTAACTTAATTTTACACATGAGAAATATGTGGTGCTGAGAGATTAAGTACTTGACCAAAATCACACAGTAAGTGGTAAAACCTCAGGCAATCCTAAATCCTATAGTGGATTTTTTGAATTACAGTTTAGAAAAATTATAACAGTTGCCCTAGCCAGGGCAACTGTTAATCTCAGATTTTTTTTTGTTGTTGTTGTTGTTTGCGGTACGCGGGCCTCTCACTGTCGTGGCCTCTCCCGTTGCGGAGCACAGGCTCCGGACGCGCAGGCTCAGCGGCCATGGCTCACGGGCCCCGCCGATCCGCGGCATGTGGGATCTTCCCGGACCGGGGCACGAACCCGTGTCCCCTGCATCGGCAGGCGGACTCCCAACCACTGCGCCACCAGGGGAGCCCTGTTAATCTCAGATTTTGATCTATGGGTAGAAGTTACAAATCATCAATCGCTTATGTAGCTCCATTGCTTAGTCATGTTAAGGAAACAGTATTAAGACTACAGAAACTACAATGATGATAACAGGCCCTTGTCCTCAGAGAGCTTATAATCTAATTAAGAAATAAGGTGGAAACTTGTGAAAAGTATGCAAGGCAAAACTGTAGTAGTTAAGTAATCACTGAAAGAAATATTACAAGACGTATCCCTAGGCTGTGTGTGATTAATTGCCAAATACTTTTGGGAGACATGTTCTGTGGGAGCCTTCTTGGAAACACCTTGTGGAGAGTTACAAGTCAGTCAATTCTCCTTTTGGAGGATTTTGCTTGTTTGTTTTGGTTTTTAAAATACTTACTGGATAGGGGGCTTCCCTGGTGGCGCAGTGGTTGAGAATCCACCTGCCGATGCAGGCGACACGGGTTCGTGCCCCGGTCCGAAAAAAATACTTACTGGATGAACATCTGCTTGTGCCAAATGTGTCTGTGCTATTAATCACAAGATGGATTTTCTTGTGGGTTACATGAATTCTCTTTTATAGAATGAAAATTTCTTTAATTCTTTCTTATATAATGAATTTTTCTTGGAGAAAATATTTTGGCAACAATAGTTTTCCTAATTCTGAGTTTCAAAAGTTTTCCTGGAGAAAGGCATATTAATGAGCTTCTTCTTTCTTCTATGGATAATGGGAGAAACATCCATGTCTAGTGTTAAATTTTTCAGTCCTGTTCTCACTTTTACTCTAGAAGAATTCTGCCAATGAATTCACTCTCTCTTCAGGCAGTTTAGAATGTAAGTCCTCCTTTTTTTAAAAAAAAATCGTGCCATCTTCTCTCTGGCAGATAATCCTTTTTTTTTTTTTAACGTGTTAATTATCTTTTTTCTTTTTTAATTGACATATAGTTGATGTGCAGTATTATATAAATTACAGGTGTACAGTACAGTGATTCACAACTTTTAAAGATTATACTCCATTTATAGTTATTACAAAATATTGGCTGTATTTCCTGTGTTGTACAATACATCCTTGTAGCTTATTTTATACATAATAGTTTGTTCCTCTTAATCCTGTAAGTCCTCCTTTTTCATGCCTGTGAAGCAGCTACATTGCTGACTGCACAACACTGGAGAAAGAGGACTGTGCATTGGTGCTAGGGAATGAGTTGAAGCAATGAGGGAAGAGTAGGTGAGCAGAGTACTTTAATAGAATTACAACCCTAACAGAGGTACTAACTCTAACAGAATTACTAACTCTTAGAATCTCATTGCTGCTAGACGGGAGTTTGAGCTCTCATACAGTTACCAGGAGAGGGAGTGGTAAACTTTTTCCCTTAATTGAGATAGATCTTTATTTCTCTCTAGAGATATTCAAAGTTAGAGTAGCTGGGTGGGAGATTTTCAGCTTCTATGCTTTCCATGGTTCACACCATCTTTCTGTTTCCAGGTGATGCCCACATTGGGAGATGCTGATGGTCAGGGACTTCATTTCCCCATCATAAAAACCCATTGCTTCTCAACTATGACTGCAGTTTAAGAGTTTTTTCTTTAAATTCAATATACATTTGAAACCTTTATTTTAAATTTCTTTTGGTGGTAGTAGGGGTCGGGGGAGGAAAATAGAAATATAAATAGGCATGGAAAACAGGCCTGAAGTTGAGAAGGATTGCCATTCCTCAGGGAAAAGAAAAGCAACCCCATAATGAGGGTAGCCTAATGTGATTGGTAACAAGAGTTTGCCAGTTGGATTCAGAGTGGCATGTCCTCAAGGGACTGTCCATATTACTAAGTGCACACAGTTAATATTAGGATCATTTACAATGCAATTTATTAAAAAAAAAGAATGTTACTAAACTCTAGACAACCTAAGAAACTTGTAGTTTTCAGAGTGTTCCCATTTCCAACTTCAGATGATGGTAGGATTCCTGTTTGTAATTGAAACTAATTAATTTATTCTCAAACTATTCCCAGTTGTCTGTTTCAGGAGCCAGATGGGTTTGCTGAGTCTTGAGTTTTATTTTATAAAGAAATGAAACTATCACTGAATTACCTTTGTGACGATGGGGTGTGGGAACATAGAAAATCTTCAGAATGGAGCCTTGTTTAATTTGGTTTCTGTCTCCTTCCAAAGGTCCTCTGTTGTTTTTCTTGGCCTGAAGCTTAAGGAGAACAAAAACAAAAATCTGTGAATCTAGATCAAAGGTGTTAAACTGAAAAGTAGTATTATGCCTTTGAAGTCCAAATATTTAATACCTTGACTTTTTTTATACTTAACTAAATAGAGAAATAAAAAAACCAAGTGAGCATTGATAAGGCCTCTAAGACTTTAGTTCTGTTTTAGTTCTATTTTTGAACCTATTCAAAAATAATACACTTGTCATCGGTATATTCAATGGGCTTCTTAGGTCTCTAACTGTAGTAGGAATACAACATAATGGTTAACAATTTGTCCTTGGGGTTTAAACAGACCTGGGCTGAAATTCTAATCACTTATTAGCTGGGAATCACGGGCAAATGACTTAACCTCTTTAATCCTCAGTTTTCACCTCTGTGAATTGAATAAATGAACCTTACTCATAGGATGGTTGTGAACAAAAATATAAGCACAATAATAATAATTACTGAGTATCGCTGTATTTTAGGCACTTCTATATTTACTACTATGTGTATTCCATATAGTAACTCAAACAAATAATCTGTTTTTTCCCATTACCTGTATTACTTAAAAAAATAAATAACAAAAAAGACAATGCATGTAAAATACTTAGCATCATGCCTGGCTCAAATTATATGCTCAATGCATAGTTATTATATTATAATAACCATTATAATATATATCAACTAATAGTATTAGTTGATATAGCTTAACAATAGCTTAACTACCCTTAACAAAATTGTCTTTCACTGGAGGCCTGAGCACCTTAGGGTTACTCAACTTTGAGGAAAGCAGTGCTATAAAAAGACAGCAAGGATTTATAAAATAAAAAGTTCAGTGAGAAATACATCAGTCCAGTGACTTTGGTTTCAGTGTTAGTTTCAGTGGTGACTCTCATCTTGAGAAAGGCTTTTACCATTTCCCTCTTCTTCCCTTTCATCAAATACTAGTAATAAACTCCTGAAAAATGTAAACTCCTGAAAATGTAAACCTTAGGTCCTCCCAGAGGCCTTCTGAAGCTATATTTAGGAGTTGGCTTTGTTTTATTATTTTTGTCCAAATTTTACATCAATACTGAAATGTGAATGATTGGAAATCCATATTATACTTGTAGAAATAGATGTAATTGTGCTTTTAAATTTATATTTACCTCAGGACTTCTGTATGGGTTTTGCAAGCCAAAAGAATCCAGGGGCCTCCACATTCAGCTGACCTTATTAGTTGGGAAGCAGGGAGGAGAACAGGAGCCACTTTGGTCTGACTATGATAAGTCAGGGATGTATCTCTTCAGGGACAGGGAAAGAGAAGTTAGTCCAAACTTCAAACGAGAGGTAAAATCAGTAAGACGATTCTGAGTTGGGTAACAGATTCTGCTTTAAATGGATATTGAACACATATGCTAGAAGGCACATAGACCCTTCTGTTAAGGGATGCACCCTACTGATGATCCCGGGTACTTGAGTTTGAATATCAAATCATGATGCTCTGCAGTTTTCTTTAGGAGCAGGGATCTCAGAATTCATGTATATTCTTTGGTTACTTTACCTACACATCTTTTGAGAAAGTCTAGACTCTGGCTTTGTCCCTAATCTTGGGATGAATGCCATTTAAGTAAATGTTCAGGTAGGACCTTCACTCCAGCAGAGGGAGAAGGTCCTATCCTAATAGTAGTGATAGTTAACATTTATGGAGTACTTATCATGTGCCAGGCGTTGTGGTCAGTACCTGCTTATATACCATCCCATTAAGCCTCTTAATCTCACAGGGTAAGTACTCTAGGTATTCCCATGAGGAAACCCAGTCTCAACGAGGTTGACTACCTCCCTCAGAGTCATAGCTCAGAAGAGGCCGAGTGAGGATTCCAGTCCAGAGTGACTAGACTTCAAAACCCAGGCTCTCTCTCCACTGTTGCTCCACATATACTGAAGAATATCATCCCACAGAGGGGCTGGTTTATTTTCCAAAAATCTTAGTGCCTCATATGTCATCCAAGTGCCTCAGTGTCAGTAGAACTGATGCTAGTTTCCTGAAGCCACTGGGAACAGTACAGTCATTTAAAGCAGGAAGGTATTTTCTGCTGAGATTTCTTTTGTTTTAGTAAAACAAGAAAAAAAAATTATTATTACTATTTTTCCTGCTGGAGCTGTCTCTGCAATAGTCAGGTCTAGCTCTAAAACAAGATGATTAATTCCTTCACAAGCTATTTTTCAACCTTGCAATGTTATTTCCTGATCATTGACATTTGATACTCCAAACAGTGTTGTGAGAGAATTGGGACATAGCAGTTTTCCCAGAAACTGAGGCACAAAGAAGTTTTTGGCAGAAGTCACCAAGTGCCCAAATTTGACTGGGAGAACAGAGGTGCCAAGTTTGAACCCTCAGTTCTTCTCCATTGTGCTGGTTTTCGGCAGGTGCTGCCTTAGCGTGGCCCCTGTGCTATGAATCCCCTGAATATCCCATGGTCTTCGTGCCTTACTTTCTTTATATAACTGGGTGGTGGACATGTATGAAGTCTATTCCATTTTCTCACCTTCCAGACACTCCTCAGCACATTGCGGCGTGGCTCTGTCCCCAATACTTCCTTAAAATTGCTCTATAGGACGTCACCCAGACCTTCTTATTGCTAAATACAATGAGAGATTCTCAGGCTTTACTTCTGTGTTAATTTTGACAGTGTTGAACACATCCTACTTGAAACACATCCTCTCCTTGCCCACAGCGGTGTCTACCTTGGTTTGGTTTTCTTACCTCTCTGGCTGCTTCTTTTCAATTGCAGTGTCTTTTGCTCATCCTTTAAATATCGGTGTTCCTTGGGGTTCTATCCTAAGCACTCTTCCTTTTGATTTTGCACACTCTCTCTGTGCAACCTCAGTCACTCCTCTGGCTGCAGTTATCACCTGTCTGTGGGTGCTCTCTGCTTAGGTTGGCTTGGTTCACATTTCTCTCCTGAGGCTTAGCCATGCACAGCCTGGTTGCCGATTGATGTCTAACTCTCTCCTCTCCCCAACTCAGCAGGTCTAAACCTGTCCCAAATGGAACTCATCAACTCCATCCTTTCTCCATCAACACCTTCTGGTACAGTAAGTCCCCTACATATGAATGAGTACTGTTCCAGGAGCACGTTTGTAAGTCCAATTTGTTTGTAAGCCTAGGTACCCAAGTAACACAATCGGCTATATGGTACAGTACTGTAATAGGTTTATAATACTTTTCACACAAATACATAAAAAAACCAACAAACACAAAAAATAAAGAAAACATTTTTAATCTTGGAGTATCTTGAAAAGTACAGTAGTACAGTACCACAGCTGGCATCAGGGGCTGGCATCCAGTGAACAGGCAAGAAGAGTTACTGGCTGGAGGAGGGGGAGGAGGTGGGAGACGGTAGAGCTGAAGGATCGTCAGCAACAGGAGATGCAAGGCAAGCTGCCATTTCACTCACGCCTGACGCTGAGGCCACAGGTTCTGGTTTCTTGCTGGATTCAATTCTATCTAGCCTCTTGAAAAAGCGATCCAGTGATGTCTGGATAGTAGCTCTTTTTTTCTCGTCGTTGATGACACGGTAGCACTGGATTGCATTTTGAACGGCTGCTGCAACCTTCGTGCACCATTCTAAGTTTGGGTCCTGTGCCTTAAAAACTAACAGTGCCTCCTCAAATAAAGAAAAACCCCTTGCCATTTCCCACGTTGTGAATCTCTTCGGTTCTTCAGTTACTTCTTCTTCCTCTCATCTCTCTTTGTCCTTTCTCTGGGCCTCCAGTTCGGTCAGGTCTTCATTAGTAAGCTCCTCGTGTTGCACAGCAGGGAGTTCAGTGTTATTAGAATGAGCAACATCTACCATCTCTTAGCCTTGCTCCACTCTCTCAATTATTTTCACTTTTGTTTCCATCGCCATCGCTTGGCGCTTCTTAGCAGTACCAGCTACATCACTGCTGCTTTTACACTTGCTTCCGGACATCCTGGGCTTGAAATAAGGATACTGTACTACTGTACTCTATACAGTACTGTACAGTAAAGTACACAAAGCACAACCACTTGTAGAGGATGCACGCACGTGACAGTGTACGCCAGACACATGAGCTAACTTATGTGATTGGACATGCGAATGCACTTTCGCATCTTTGAAAGTTCACAACTTGAAGGTTCATATGTAGAGGACTTACTGTAATCCTGTCTTGTCAGTCTCAGTGATGAGTGTCACCATCCACTCCGCTGACTAAGCTGAAAAACTGGATATTATTCTTCAGTCCTCTCTCTCTCTACTTCCCATGTCAAAGCATAAGTCGTGTCACAATAGCTTAAATACTGCTTACTTAATATCTCTAAATTCCAGTGTTCTCTTTAGTGGAGGGGGCATAATTTTATCTACTTTATGGGATTGTTGTGAGATTTAATTAGATACAGACCTTGCATTCTGTTTGTGCCTGGCATTATGCTGTCCACAGCATTCCATGCTGCCCCATGTCCTATCTTTCACATTGCTGCCAGATTTATATCCCAAGTACGCGAATCTGATCATTTCACCGTCTTCAAATGGCTTCTAATTACTGTTAGAATAAAATCTAAACTTCTTGCCTGATATTTAAGGCCCTGTAGTACCTACCCTTACCCCCCATATTTCTCCAACTTTATTTCTCCTTTTTTCTTCACATCTCATCTTAGATGTTGTTTTCTCCAGGAATCCTTGGACAATCCCATTCCTTTAGGGTAGGTTAGTTATTCTGTCTTCTTCACATTCATGGATCCTACCCTAGCACTTACTGGGCCATACTGTAATTACTTTTTTAAAAAAATCTGAACCCTGTACTAGTCTGTGATATCTATTGTGAGGTTAGGGACTGGGTTTATCTCAGTCACCTTCTTTATTCCTGTAACTAGCATAGTGTCTAGCCTATAGTAGGTATTCAGGAAATATTTGTTAAATGAATGAATAACTTCAACCTTTTACAATAAATTTTACACCAATACAACTTTTAAAATTATTTCAGTCGACCTAGATGTCTCATTTAGTTCAAAGTAAGCCAGCAATCCATTTATTTGATGCAGACACATTAATTAAAAAATAGTAGAAAAGAAATAGTATGTTAAAATTGAACCTGTGTGTCATATCAGTAGAAGGAAATAATTAAGTTTTTATTCCTTCTAATTTCTGAAATTTTTAGAGTTCTGTGGTCATAATTTAGACTCAGATTTTCTCCAGAGCCCATAGCTGTAATTTTTATGGCAACTTGGAAACACTGATGTCAGTATTAGTTTATTTGTAGTATCAGGGCTCTACTGAGTTGATGCCGGGTAAGTTTTATAGAATGAGCAAGGCAACTTGTGACTAGAAAATTTGATTCTTCAGAGTTCCTAGTAAATAAGTCTCAGGTTATCAATTTGTATTTCTCAGAATTATATTCAGACACTATGTGCTAGTTTCTAATCTTCTTTCATTCCCTGCACTTTCCTTAATCTATCGTGTTAGTGATTGTTACAAGTTGAGTGATTTACGTGTCTGAAGCTTTGCTAGGAGTTGAGGAAGATATGAAATAATACATCCTTCCTCTCTAGATGTTCATGATCTTATTAAAGAGGTATCCATTTTCACGAGCAGATGGAAATGCGAGGAAGCATACAGTTAAGTGCTAAACATGTAAATCCTATGGGTAGGGGAGTCTGGAGAGCATAGCAATATTAAGTAGAGGCAGTGGGGGCCAAATATAGGACAGATAGAAGTGGTATACTTTGAGAGGAGGTATCTCAGAATTCTAGGTAGGGCTCATGGGGCATGCAAAGTCACAGTGAAGGTAAAATACAAGGCATTAGAACTGCTTGGTTAAAACAGAGTTTAAGGATGCTTTTGGTGGAGGGCAAAAGGAGGAAGGGAGGTTGTGGACAGATAATTCTTCGGTGTTAGGTCTTTAGACTCTTGGCAGAAGGAAAGTTTTTTTTTTGGTGTGTGTGTTGGGGGCCGGTTTGAGCAGAAGATTGACAACGGCAATATTTCAGTAGAAATAGTCTTGTGTGTGGGGTGAGTAAGGATAAACAAGATGAGACATGTATTGGGTAAGGTTAGTTAGAAGTTCCCAACTTGTCAGTTAAATGTTAGGGCCCATCTGTCATTCTTATGCTCTAGGCCAAAGCTGTTGGTCTCAGGACCCTTTTGTACTCTTAAAAATTATTGAGGACCCCAATATACTAAAGTACATGTGGTTTATATCTATTGATATCTACCATTATAGAAATTAATGTTAAGAAAAATTTAAAATATTTATTTAACATATAAAAAATGACAGTAATAAGGCCATACCATGTTAACCTTGTTTTTTAAATGAAAAATAACTGTATTTACCATGACAAAAAATTAGTGAGAAGAATGGCATTGTCTTACATTTTTGCAAATCTCTAATGTCTGGCTTAGTAGAAGACAGTTGCATTCTCATATGTGCTTCTGTATTCAATCTGTTGTGACGTGTTATTTAGCCTCTGGAATATCCATTGTTCACTCATGAAAGAATGAGAGTGAAAAAGGAAAATGCAGTTTCAGCATTATTATGAAAATCATTTTGACCTTGCATGGTCTTGGTAACCCCTGGGCGGCGGGGGGGGCGGTCCCTGGACTGCACTTTGAGAACCACTGTGCCAAAGCGTTGTGATATGATTGGGTCTGTGATGGACAAGGTCATTCCACATATGCAGAGGTTAGATGACTTTGAGGATGAGCTCAGTTCTTGTGGCATCTGCCCCAGCCTTGAGTTGGAGAAGGGGCAAGCCTTCCACACTTTATCTCCTAGGGGACTTAGTGGGGAGCCCTTGGCGAGAAGCAAGGCCAAAAGGCCTTTTGGTCTTGGCAGCAAAGGGGAGGAGGCCTAGGGGACTATCTTGCTGGTGATGGAAAGCAGGGTGGCCCCAGCCCCTGGAGCCAGGTCAGGATCATGAAGTCAAAAATCCAGATTATTTGTGCTCTGACACCACACCAGGCTTCTGCGGGTGAGAGAGCCTTGGAAACTGCACGTGGGGGGGGCAGGGCTGAGAACCTTGTCAGTAGCTGTGGTCATCAGAAAATTTTGTAAACCTCTTTTAAAGAGTGTATCACAGCTTTTAAAATTTCTTTTTCTTTAGTAAAAATTAAAAAAAATTCCAGCCTGTCTTAATTGTGTTTGGAGGAACCTGTAAAAAGATTGGAAAACCCTCATGATTTAACTTTATTTTCTTAATTAAAATAGGAATACATGCATGTTGTCTAAAACTTTGGCAAATATAGAGAAGCAGAAAGGAAAAAACAAAAAAATCGTCCATAATTTCACCACCAGAGGTAAACACTGTTAACATTTTAAACCATGTTATCTCCAGATATTTTTTTAACATCTTTATCGGAGTATAATTGCTTTACAATGGTGTGTTAGTTTCTGCTGTATAACAAAGTGAATCAGTTATACATATACATATACCCCATATCTCTTCCCTCTTGCGTCTCCCTCCCACCCTCCCTATCCCACCCCTCTAGGTGGACACAAAGCACCGAGCTGATCTCCCTGTGCTACGCGGCTGCTTCCCACTAGCTATCTGTTTTACATTTGTTAGTGTATATATGTCCATGCCACTCTCTCACAATCAGGGCATTCTTGTCTGTAAACCACTGATACTAGAAGCATTCTTAACCTGCTTGACTTATTTTGGAGCAAGGCACCAAGTGTCCTTTTATTAGTTCACATTTTTAACAGATAAGAGCACATCTGTTTTTTTTTTTTTTTTTTTTTTGCGGTTACGTGGGCCTCTCACTGTTGTGGCCTCTCCCGTTGCGGAGCACAGCCTCCGGACGTGCAGGCTCAGCGGCCGTGGCTCACAGGCCTAGCCGCTCCATGGCATGTGGGATCTTCCCGGACCGGGGCACGAACCTGTGTCCCCTGCATCGGCAGGCGGACGCGCAACCACTGCGCCACCAGGGAAGTCCACGTCTGCATCTTT
Source organism: Physeter macrocephalus (assembly GCF_002837175.3). Taxonomy (NCBI): domain Eukaryota; kingdom Metazoa; phylum Chordata; class Mammalia; order Artiodactyla; family Physeteridae; genus Physeter; species Physeter macrocephalus. The sequence continues at coordinate 22,012,005 of NC_041220.1, read as the reverse complement.
ATTCCTGTTTTGCTCCTAAGTTCTTCAGAACTATCTTTTTTTATTTAGATTCCATATATATGTGTTAGCATACTGTATTTGTTTTTCTCTTTCTGACTTACTTCACTCTGTATGACGGACTCTAGGTCCATCCACCTCACTATAAATAACTCAATTTCATTTCTTTTTATGGCTGAGTAATATTCCATTGTGTATATGTGCCACATCTTTATCCATTCATCTGTCGATGGACACTTAGGTTGCTTCCACGTCCTGGCTATTGTAAGTAGAGCTGCAATGAAGAAAATATTTGCAAATGAAGCAACTGACAAAGGATTAATCTCTAAAATTTACAAGAAGCTCATGCAGCTCAATGTGAAAAACACAAACAACCCAATCCAAAAATGGGCAGAAGACCTAAATAGACATTCCTCCAAAGAAGACATACGGATTGCCAGCAAACACATGAAAGGATGCTCAACATCACTAATGTGATGCAAATCAAAACTACAATGAGGTGTCACCTCACACCGGTCAGAATGGCCATCATCAAAAAATCTACAAACAGTAAATGCTGGAGAGGGTGTGGAGAAAAGGGAACCCTCTTGCACCGTATCTCCAGGTTTTATTTAACCTTATTTAGAGCAGTGGTATCATTCTATACATATTGTTTTGTAATAATCTGTTTTTTCCCCTTATCAATATATCATAAAAGAAAGCATCTTTCTCCTTTAAATAATATATGCAGGAAAGGCTCTTTTTATCTGCTCTTAAGGAAGAGCTTTGAGAATGTGTATAAGCACGTATGTGTGTGCATGCCTGTGTACATTGTGGGAGGGACTGCATCAGCACCATAGTGGCTTCAGTAAGAACTGTAAGGAAATCTGCGGGAAAAATGGAAGAACAAATCTTGGGGAAACAGAGCTGGGATCACTTGAGTAATCACCTTTTACACCTTAGAAGATCATCTTTCTAGAATGTTCTTTGCTCAAACTTTAGAAAACTCTTTTATCGTGGTGAAGTAATCATGAGTAAACTTTAAAGAGGAAATTAATTGGGAAAAAGTTCAAGAGAAAGTTGGTAGAGGGTGATTGGGCACATATATATGTTGTGCAAGAGCCAGGCGGTTTGGAAGTGGTATGCGAGTTCCTTATAATGGCGGTTGGGTAGTTCCATTGTTGCGTCAGTAACAAACCTGGAAGTGATGCCCATGGTCACTCCCACTTTGCCGCTCCTGCTGCCAGAGTGGAGTATTTAAATCACCAATTCCTTGACGTTGTGCAGTCACCCCTGAAGGGGAAAGTTAATGGGACTGTTCACTGGTTTCAGGGTCAGAAATGGCCTCCCAATTGTTAAACTCAAACCATCCTTTTAAGCTTTAAATATTTAAATTGTTCTCTTGGGTTATTTGTCCAGTTGCCATATTTGAAACATTCTTATGTATACTTCATCTTCTTTTGCTTTTATACTTTTTTTGCTTTTATATCATTTTGTTTACGTTACTACTATGAACTTAAACAGGTTTTGCAATTGGTTTTAAAAATTACTATGAAGACAAGTGAGGGGTTCATTCATTCATTTACTAATTTGTTCGTTCAACAAGTATTTACTAAGCCCTGCTGTGTGCCAGGCATACAGTATTATATTGTTAGTATTAGCATTGGTAAATACTAAGGTGGATATGAGCTCAAGGATTCCAGAAGTTTCTTTCCCATTACATAATGATTTTGGATCTTCATCTTTTCCTCTTCCTAACACACTCTTAACAATCTGAGACCAGTTCCTGGCCTCGTAGTTGTATGGTTATATGATGGTAGCTTAGAAGGATGAAGGAACATGTTGGCTTCTCTGCTTGAAATGCAAGAATACTGGGTTTAAAAAAGTTTGTGTGGCTCAATTACTTGACAACCCAGAAAAACTGACAGGACTTGATATTTCATTCTAATTTTGATCGTCACTGAGTCTAAATGCATCAGGAGAGCTCTCTCTCCCTGCCTTGAGAGCTCAGCCATACCTGTAGCAGCGGCCTTATCAGGAAGGTGAGCTGCTCAGCTTCCACAGAATCACAGTCCGTGCAAAACAGAATCTGAAACCATCTCTGGGGTGACCTTTGAGTGGGATGATATTTCATTTGTGGCATAGTGTGAAGGCCTAGGCTTAATAGGTATGGGATCAGATGGTCTTATTGCTTTGTATTATTTAGTGGATGCCATTTGACTAGACAGCCAGGTAGAGAAGACAGCCCATGTGTTGGGAAAAGGAAGAAGGGTGGAGAAGCTTATCTTTCTGTTTTCACACCGGTTCTGGACGTAACATTCCTTTGCTAGCTTTAAAAATGTCTTTTAAATAATTACTTTATATATCAATTAGGACTCTTTCATTTGTAAGTAAAGGAAACTTAAGTGAAATTAGCTTAATTCAAAAAGGAAATTCATTGGCTCAGGTAACTGAACATTCAAGGGGCAGAAGCAGCTTTAGGCACAGGTGTACCCAGGGGATTAGTGATGGTATTGGGTACCTGCCTTTCTCTGCTTATTAGCTCACGTTCTTTCACAGGGTGGAAAAGCGGCCTAAGGAGCCCATAGACTTCTAGCAATGCTAGTGGAAGAAGATTTCTTCAGTAGCTCCACCAGAGAGTGGACAAGTGTGGGTCCTATGTTCCCTGGTCAGCCCCAACTAAATCACATAGAGGGAGGCTCCCATCGCAGGCAGATGGTCTGTTACTGGATGATGGGGAAGGAGTCTCAGGCAGGCAAAAATGATAAGCATTCACTGGCCTTAATTATTTCTTATGTTTTGGGCTTATCTCGCTCTGTCTTATTTTCTGGCTCCCTTTCCTGCTTTTGCACAAATTATATGTGTATTCCCAAAGTTTTTCTCCTCTTTCTATACTCTCTCTCCTGATGATCTCCACTCCCACTTAACTGTTATCTCCTTACAGAAGACAGCCACATCCTTATCTCTGGCCTCTAGCTTTCTCAGAGAAAGCTCACTCATCATTTCCATCCGGTGTCCCACAGGCACCACTGCAACTTTAAATGTCTAAAATGAAACTTGCCACCATCCTCCGAAATGCCTTTCTTTTCCTAGGTTCTCTAATCACACCAGTAGCAATATCCTCTTTCTGCTTTCCTGGAATTCTAACCTCAGAGTCGTTTTTGACTATTTCCTCTGCATATTATTTCTGCTTTATGTGAACTCTCATAGTTCTTTATAATTACTTTATCACTTTCTCTCTGGTTTTATAGATACTGGTGTATCTGATTTCTTTCTGCTGAAATTATTTTGGTTTCTTGATGGAAGGTATGACGACTTATTTATCTTTGTACTATTTCTTTCTTTGTTGTCACCCTCCATCTTCCACTTCTTCCATCAATGTCATACACAGAATTTTATGATGCAGTAAATACTTGTTGAATGAAGGAAAGAATTTATGTGATGTGTAGTGTAATTACATGGTTATTATACTTGGTATTGTTAAAGAAAACCAGAGTCTGACAGTAAGGTAATAAAAACAGATTTTATTCAAGAACTATTGCAGTAGGGGAAAAGGGACCTCAGTATAGAACTGGGCTCAGTTCTGAATACATCATGGACAAGTGGGGTTTATAGCCAAGGAACAGAGTGGGGGTCAGTGGATGGGAAATTACTAAGAGGAAACATCAGGGGTAGGGAAGGAGTTTGGTTAAATAGACCTAACAGGATTCCTGCTGAAGCCAGGGTAATCAGATATCCGGGTAAGGAATGAAGAATTTGACCAGATATTGAGGATATTAAGATAATATCAAATATTAAGGCTAGGGGATTCTCTCTAAACAGACTTGGCAGGATTCTTGCTAAAACTGGGCAGTGCCAGCCCTACAGGGATGGATGCAAGGCCGAAGCCTAGAGGACTTAGAAGAACCTGACTAAAGTTTAGTCAAGTAGAGAGCCTGTGTAATTATCTACACTGTGTAATCTCAAATCTTGCCTAACTCCTTGGCATTTATTATAAGCAGATTTCCACTGTATAAAATGTTGAGGGAGGAATTTGCCCTCATCATTCAACCTTCCCCCATCCTCACTGTTCGGGTCCTGGGTGCTCATCCTGTTTGTCTCTGCTCTGGGAAGCACTGCCCTTTCTTAGACAACTGCTTTCTTTGTGTCAGGTTCAACTCTGTTAAATCAAAGCATAATAAAAATCAATATTGTTTAAAGCCAAATAGGGTGCAGTATAAAACTATTTGCATTCCACTTGCTGGTAGATAGCTATTTAATTAAACTAATTAATTAATTAATTGTCACTCATAACTTCACTCTTTTATTTTTATTTATTTTTTAAATTAAAATGTAGTTGACGTACAATATTATGTTAGCTTTAGGTGTCCTATGTAGTAATTTGACATTTGTAGACATTGTAAAATGATCACCGTGATAAGTAGTAACCATCTGTCCCCACACAAAGTTATTACAGTATTATTGACCATGTTCCTTATGTTGTATATTACAACCCCATGGCTAATTTATTTCATAACTGGAGGTTTGTACCTCTTAATCCCCTACACCTAATTCATGCCCCCCCAACCCGCTTTCTGGCAACCACTGTTTGTTTTCTGAAGGTAGATCGCTAATTTAAATAAGGCAGGCCTGTCATTAATTCAGTTTTGTCACACTGTTAGTAGTCCATCCTCATTCTAAGATCGTAAAGCAAGGCCCAGAGTTTTGTCATCTCTCTACCTTTTTGTTCTTTCTGAACGGATCATCAAGACTCTCAGCTGTCTTTCAATATTGAGTATATATTCCTTGATTGCATTGTTGTTGTTTTTTTTCCCTAACTGTATGTAGGACAGTGTCTTTAATGATGTACAGTGGGCAGTCTGGGCATCCTTAAGGATAGTGACTTTAAAGCTCTTGACTGCCATTTATAGTAAAAAATGAACTTTATATTGTGGTCCAGTATACATGTGCATGGTATGTATAAAGTGTAACTGAAGCAAAAGTTTGACTAAGCAATACTTACTCCTGTTATGTGTGATACACTCTGTGGTTCTTATTATATTGTTTTTTACTTACTTACAGAATGTTCTCTGTGATGTTGTAAGTGGATTTTCTGATCCACTAATGGGTCACAATTAGAGTCTAAAAGGAACTGCTTAACAGTCATCAAGTTTTAGGAAGTCTTAGATTGTTCACTCTGAGAAGACTTTTGCAAATTATCTATGGGCAGCATCCCTTTTCCTCCTATTTTGGAGTTGGAGGAACTTCTTTGTAGGGAAACAGTGCTGCTTTGTACTTTCACTTCTACATCTATTTGTTCCTGGAATCATGCAGTGGGGCAGTTGAGCCACATGGACTCTGTAATTTTTTTTTTTTTTTTTTTGGCTGCGCTGCACAGTTTGTGGGAATCTTAGCTCCCCCACCAGAGATTGAACCTGGGTCCTTGGCAGTGAAAGCGTGGAGTCCTAACCACTGGACCGCCAGGGAATTCCCCGGACTCCGTAATTTTTGAGCCTAGCATTTATGCTCCTGGGTGTCTTCACAGTAATGAAGACACTATACCCACTATATACCCACACTATACCCACTTTCTCTCCCCTAGTTGGCTATCGAGCTATTTTCTCCCTCCATTGGTTCATTATCCCTTATTCTTGGTCTTAGGGAAGACTGTTAACATAGCATTGAGTGTTGTCTCCTCTTCTAGGAATGGCTATCATTGTCACGAACCCAAAGGAGAGTTTAGGTTCAGTAAAGAACAGTTTTAGGCACATTCTTAGACATTACAAAAAAGATGTGTACATGTGCATTTTCTTTAAGGCAATTGAAGTCTTACCTTTTGACAACTCCATACAATTTGATGTATTTGTTGGTTTTTCATCTTTCCTTCATAATCAATAGTGATCTCCTTTTACCAAATCTTACATTTTTAATTTGATTGTTTCTGTTGTGAGGGGAATTACATCACTTTATGATGAAACAGTTAACAAAAGCTTTTGAGTTCTTGGTACGGTTCATAGTATATCAGTGACCTTGGGCTGCCATAACAAAATACTGTAGCCTGGGTGGCTCAAACAAGAGAAATTAATTTTCTCACAGACTGGAGACTGCAAGTCCAAGATCAAGGTGCCAGAAGGGTTGGTGTCTGGTAAGAGCTGTCTCCTTGGATTGCAGATGGCTGCTTAAGACAAGGTGTCTCTTCTTATGAAGCCACTAATCCAGTTGGAGCAGGGCCTCACCCTCATGACTTTATCTGACCCTAATAATTACCTTCCAAATACCCCATAACCAAATATCATCACATTGGGGGTTAGGCCTTCAATATATACATTTGCGGAGGACACAATCCAGTCCAGAGTACAAAGCTAAGGTCTTAGTGGGGTTTAAATATTGGCTGAAGTATGCAAAGAAACGTTCTTTGCAGTCATTAAAGATAGACTTTTTTCTTTGAGTGAATGGGTATTTTTCATACTCTATAATTCTTATAACATTTATTAGCAATAGTAACACATTTAATTTTTTCAATAGTCTTCTTAATAATGCAAGTATATAGAAGAAAGTTTACAGTTAAAATATGCCCAAGAGTAAAATTGTACTTTTAAAAAGTTATTTCTGCAGAGAACTTTTTTCTAATGCAGATTCTATTCCTTATTAACAGTTAAATGAACTTCTAAACAGCCTAGCACCATTATAATATAGAAATATTGTAATATAGAAAAGCTACCCGCCATCATTGAGAATAATAGATATTTTAGCAAGCAGCAATTTGTTCTAAAGACATATTTTAAAACAACTTTTATGTATTGAGATTATTATTGTAGTCCAGGATGGATGAATTCCGTAATATAGAAAAGCTACCCGCCATCATTGAGAATAATATTTTAGCAAGCAGCAATTTGTTCTAAAGACATATTTTAAAACAACTTTTATGTATTGAGATTATTATTGTAGTCCAGGATGGATGAATTCCTTAACCATGAAATTGTAAGGGAACCAGGTGTGTTTGTCTACAAGAAACGCTATACAGAGCTACTCCAATAGCCTCCACAAAATACCTATTCAAACTGAGGAAAAACAGAGATGGGAGATTGAGGATATAGAATTGTTTTAATGCTCTTTGTGTGAATTGCTGTTGGTCCACTGATAATATATATTTTTAAACATTTTTATTGGAGTATAATTGCTTTACAATGGTGTGTTAGTTTCTGCTTTATAGCAAAGTGAATCAGCTATACATATACATACATCCTCATATCTCCTCCCTCTTGCGTCTCCCTCCGACCCTCCCTATCCCACCCCTCTAGGTGGTCACAGAGCACCGAGCTGATCTCCCTGTGCTATGCAGCTGCTTCCCACTAAGTATTTTACATTTGGTAGTGTATATATGTCCATGCCACTCTCTCACTTCGTCCCAGCTTACACTTCCCCCTCCCCGTGTCCTCAAGTCCATTCTCTACGTCTGCATCTTTATTCCTGTCCTGCCGCTAGGTTCTTCAGAACCATTTTTTTTTTTAGATTTGATATATATGCGTTAGCATACTGTATTTATTTTTCTCTTCCTGACTTACTTCACTCTGTATGACAGACTCTAGGTCCATCCACCTCACTACAAATAACTCAATTTCATTTCTTTTTATGGCTGAGTAATATTCCATTGTATATATGTGCCACATCTTCTTTATCCATTCATCTGTTGATACATTTTTATAGTGACTTTTTGTAGAAGAGGTAGTGTTGGGCTTCCCTGTTGGTGCAGTGGTTAAGAATCCGCCTTCCAATGCAGGGGACATGGGTTCCAGCCCTGGTCCGGGAAGATCCCACATGCTGCAGAGCAACTAAGCCTGTGCGCCACAACTATTGAGCCTGTGTTCTAGAGCCTGTGAACCACAACTACTGAAGCCCGCATGCCACAGCTACTGAGCCCACATGCCTAGAGCCCGTGCTCCTCAATAGGAGAAGCCACCGCAATGAGAAGCCTGCACACCGCAACGAAGAGTAGCCCCCGCTCACCGCAACTAGAGAAAGCCCGCGCGCAGCAACAAAGACCCAACGCAGCCAAAAATAAATAAATTTTTTTTAAAAAAAGAGCTAGTGTTGTGTGTCTAGAGGAAATAGTCCGTGCCTGTTTACAGTATCTTTGCTTGCAGGCTTTTACTATGTTGACCCATATATGGTTACTTTGTTTCTTCTATTTCAGTGTTTATCAGCAGAAGAGATCTTTTCCCTTCATGGCTTTTCAAATGCTACGCAGATCACCAGCTCAGACTTCTCTGTCATCTGTCCAGCAGTCTTACAGCAATTGAACTTTCACCCTTGCGAAGATCGGCCCAAACACAAAACAAAACCAAGTCTTTCAGAGGGTATGTTGCAAGCTTTTTCTCCCATTTGTTTGAAGACTCTGTGAGCTAGTCTAAAATGAAATTAAGATGCTTCTTTTTCTGCTTTATTGCTCTTAATTAATCTACATAGAATCCCTTGGTAAAAAATACTTATATTCTGGAAGTCTTTAGAATAAGCATAATTAGAACTCATTTAAGCTTCAGAAGTTATGCTCTTTTATTTATGGAGTCAAAATTTTACTTGGTACCCATGGAAAATTTTATAAAATTCAGTTCTTGATTTTAAGCAATACATGTTTTATGTTGTGTATATTGGATGGCACATTCACTATTTGGGTCATAATTGATCAATTTCCATTACGTTGTACTTATCATATTATTTTAAAACCTGTCAATTTATCTGTCATTGTCAGTAAAGAGATAAGGGAACTAGTGTGGTTCTAGATTAAATCTTAAGGTACTGAGCTATTACTGCTTTAATTTTCATAAATAAAAGAGATGCCAGTGACTCTTTTAAGTGCCTATAGTGGTGTTACCGTAGATATTGTAAAGAAATTTTTAAATATAAGAAAGTAAGTGTTTTCTTACTGTATAGTCCACATACTTAATTAAACAGGTAGAAGAGTTCTTTCACCAATGAGATAAATCAGTTGCTGAGGGGCGATTTCTTGGTATTCCCAAATTGTTACCGGCCCCACATGAGTATTTTAATTCTCATTTTTTTGGTTCCTTTATTTTCTGTGTATTAAGCATTCAGTAGTGAACAAGAAGAAAAATTCCCGGCCCTCTTAGGGCTTACAATATAGCGAAGAAAAGAAATAGGAAAATTTATACAAACAAGCAAATAAATTATATAATTTCAGAGTGATAAAGCTATGAAGAAAATAAAGTAGGTAAAGGATAGGGGATGGTGGGTGAGTGTGATTTTAGATGGGTCAAGGGAGGCCTCTCTGATGAGATTACACTTGCAAAGAGTCCTGACTGAGGAGAGGGAGAGGGCCATGGCTAGATCGTCTCTGGGGGACAGCATTCTTGGTCCAGGGAACAGCAGCATAAGCTTGGTGATGAGCTCGACATGTGTAAGGGACAGCGAGAAAGCGTGTGTGTCTGGAGCACTGTGAGAAGGAAGGAGAGTAGGAGATGGTAGCCAGGGGCCAGATAGGGAGGGCTTGTAACGTGTGGTAAACTGATTGAATTTTATTCTGAATGTGGTATGAAGACACTGTAGGGTTCTAAACAGGGGAGCGGTGTGATTTTATTTGGATTTGTAAAAGATTATTCTACCAGCCGTTTGAAGAATAAATTGTTAAGGGGCAAGAGTAGAAGCAAGGAAATGGGTCAGGGGGCTATTGCCAGGGTTGGTGCTCAGCTTGATGGAGGCTTGGTCTAAGGTGGGAGTGGAGATCTGGTCAGATTCAGGATGGATTTTGGAGACTGTGCTAATGTGGTTCGCCTCTGCACTGGATGTGTGGGAGGGAAAGATGAATCCAAGTTTAAGCCAGAGAAACTGCATAGATGGTTGCACCATATCCTGGGATGGACAAGACTGGGGAGGAGCACTTTGTTGTGGAGGAACCGAGTGGTGAGGACCAAGAGTATAATTTTTGACATGGTGAGTCCGAGACATTGATGTAGACCCACAAGGGGAGATGTCCGGTAGGCAGTGGCACACACACATTTGGATTTCAGAGAATAGTCGAGGCTGCAGATTTGTCATCTCAGAGATGGTGTTTGGAGCCACGGGTCTGAGTGAGCACATCTAACGTGAATATAGATGGAGACTATAAAGAGAGGAAAGATGAAGAAGAAAAGGGAAGCCTCAACAAAGGGAGTGCTTATTTTATTGGGCTGGCCAAAAAGTTTGTTCGGGTTTTTCTGTAACATGAAAAACCTGAACGAACTTTTTGGCCAGCCCGATACTAACTTTTGGATTCCTTTGTGTATATATGAGCATTTTAATCTCACACTATATGAATAAAAGGGATAACAACAAAGACAAAAGTAATGATAACAGCCAACTTTTATGTAGTCCTTTCTATAACCGATACTTTTCCAAGTTCTTTCATATGTCAACTCAATTAATCTTTGCACAACTATATGATGGAACAACTATTCCCATTTTACAACCGAGGAAACCGAGGGGCAGAGAGTTCAAAGTCATTTGCTCGAGATTTATACAGCTTGTACGTGGTAGAGCCAGGTTCAAACCCAGGCTGTCTCAGCTTCAGAACCCATGTTCTCTTTTGTATTCTATATTTACATATACAAAGAATAGAAATTACCAACCATAATTTATCAATATAATTAGCGATTTCGTGAGTAACAATAATTTCAGAGCTCATTGTTCAAATATTTTTTCCAGAGGATATACTAAATGGGAATATGTTTATATTTCTACAAGTTTATTTAATATAGTTTGCACTTTATATTCAAAACTAAATTTAGCAAAAGCTTTCTGTACTAACATTTACTAATAATATAGTGTAGTAAAAGCATAGATTCTAAAGTCAGCCAACCTAGGCTCAAATCCCTGCTCTATAACTTTCCAGCTATGTTGGGCACTTGACTTTGTCTTTCTGCCTTAATTTTCTCATCTAAAATAGTTCCTTTCTCATTGGGTTGCTATAAGATTAAATAACTTAATGTTTGTAGAGCATTTAGAATATTATCTGGCACACAGATTTTATATATATATATATATATATATATAGATAGATAGATATCTGTTACATGAAATATATCTGACATGTACATACTTCTGGGGACAGGATTAAATAACTTAATGTTTGTAGAGCATTTAGAATATTATCTGGCACACAGATTTTATATATATATATATATATATATATAGATAGATAGATATCTGTTACATGAAATACATCTGACATGTACATACTTCTGGGGACAGGAGGTGAGGCTTCAGAGAAAGCAAATCCTCTACTCTGTGCAGGTTAATTACTGATATTCAAAACTGTTTTAACCCCAATTAATTCCCGGGTTACCCTCTCAGGAACCAGGAACTAGGAACAGGAAAGTGGGAAGCAATAAGGGGAAGAATTCTAGGATCAATACTGCAAAGCCATAAAATGGAAAAATCAACACTCCTAAGTTACAAGGTCAGGAAAGCACCAAGTATTTGGATGCAGGACCCAGAGAGAAATGCCTCTTAGGGTGCACGTTATCTTAGGAATTGAAATAAGGCTAGAATGGGTGGGATGGAGTGAGAGAAGATACAGAAAAGTTTCCAGAGAATTAGGGATACTAGTAGAGTATTCATTACTAGTCTAAGATGATTGACTGCATATGGCCATTACTTGGTGTAATATCTTGTTTTATTTTCGTGCAGCTGTGTAATCTTGGGTGACTTGTTCAATGTTTCTGTGCCTCATCTGCAAAATGGAGATAATAGTTGTACTTTCCTTATAGAATTGTTGGGGATATCAAATGAGTTAATATACGCAAGTACCTAGAACAGTGCCTACGACAGAGTAGGAAAAATATGTCTTCACTCTTCTTATACATATGCTCATAGGTTGACTCTATTCCCTGGCCCCTGTGTAAGCCTGTTCCTTTCTAACAAAGAAATGATATTTTAAACAATGAAATGCCCTGGATTCTTTATATAATAGTTCACTTAATATAGAGCCAATTTTGAGCTCATTCAAGGGAATGAAAAACCAAAATAAAAGCAAGCCAAACTCTGATATTTCAGTGGGCAGATAAAAGAATCTCACTTACCTGAGACCTTACAGTTTGTGATTTTGAAATTGCCTCTCAGGTACTTTATAAACTCATATTGATGAGTGTAATAAACTGATGGTAAATTAAATTCTCTAGGAGATTAATTACATTTTAGCAATAAGTTAATGGTCCAAAGTTGCCTCATTTTTTTTAAGATCACAGAATACCATTCAGTTCAAATAACAGATAAGAATAATAGTATCTTATCCTTAATAGTATCCCTGAAAAATCACACTGTCCAGCTCTGTAATACAGTTGATGACATAAGTCTATGTTCCAGAGAGGTTAAATGGCTTCCTCTAGGTACATACCTGAGGGGGGGTGAGAGCCCAGGGCTCCTGACTCCTGGTTTGCTGATCTTTCATTGTATAACAGTGAGCCAGATGAACTAAAATTTACATGATGTCTACTTACTAACTTAAAAATAATAATAGTAGCATTTATTGAAGAGTTACTATATTACAGGGTCTGAATTAACTGGTTTTATTTCAGTTCTTCTAAAAACTCTATGAAATAGGAGAATTAAATGAGTTTAAAAAGGTGAAGTTCTTAGAAGAATCTTAAACACATTGTGGGCATTCAATAAATGTTCGCTATTGTTACTAATATTCCTTGAAAATGTATTAAAATTCTTCAGAGTTCACTAAGAAGCAGAGAGAAAGGATTTTCTCTGAAACAGATCATTAGAGGGAGTCCTATGTGTATATGGAGAGGTCCAAGGAGTATTCTTACACTAATTCATTCTTGGGTGCTCAGATTGAGTGGGTGAATGAATCTTTTTTTCCTGAATAATGTGCTAACAGTGCAAGAAGGGGAGACTATGCTGTGTCCCTGGAGCATGATGGCTCCCACTCCCACAGTTCCCCAAGTGGTTCTGATGTGCACAGTAATAGTAAGGAAGGCTAGAAATGTTGGACAAGCAAATGAGTTGGTATTTTTTTGACAGAGTTCTGGGCTGCACCTTGAAAATACGGCATTCATTCATTCATCAAGATATGTGTGCTATTTGCTGGGCAACATTCTAGGCTCTGAGGAAGAATAAAACATAGCCCCTGTCCTTGAAAATCTTATAATTTGTATCATGTAGATGAATATATAAGTGATAAAATGATGGTAGCACAAAAGAAATGGTAAGGGGCCCAGATACCTTCAAAGAACTATGGGAAACTTGATGAGCAAGGGATTGCTGCCTGGAAAATCCAGGAAAGTTTCATGGAGGAGGTCTTTGCATTGGCTTGGAGAGCCGTGTGTGAGTTTGTCAGGCAATGAAGATAGAAAAGGTGTTTTCAGATAAAGAAGCACAGTGCAAAGGTAATTCTATATTTGGAAAACATTGTGTCTGCATAAAGGCCACGTTGATAAGGGGGTAAATAACATTGGAGAGGTTGTGTGGCAGTCTGTTGATGAAGGGCAGCTGCAAATAGGGGCATGAGATGATCAGAATTGTGTTTTAGGATAATAGGATTGGTGGCCATGTCAAGTAGGGGGAGGAAGACCAGACAGAAAGCTGTCATGGTGCACCAGATGGGGAGTGGGAGGTGATGGGATGGAGAACGTGGAGTGAGATATCTCAAGCAAAATTCATAGAGTTTGGTCAGTAATTGTCTTTGGAATTGACTGTGGAGAGTGAGAAATTGAAATTGATCCTGCTGTTTCTGCTATTTATGGAGACAGTGGACAAGGGTAGTGAACTAGGATTTCTCAGGGGAAGCTGATGAGTTTAATATGCGTAGTGGCTTTGCCTCTGTTTGGTACTCAAAAACTTCTTTGCATTTTGATTTTAGTTTCCACCTTGTATATATCTTGTCTACCTAATTAGATTATAAATATTTGTTGAATGAATGAACACATGTAGGCTAGTGATGGGATAGAAGACTGTTTGTGTTAAGGGCAACTACACATAGATTATACCATGGAGGAAGAGGTGGGATTGAGAACTTCTTCGAAGTGGAAATGCTAAGGGGAGTGGGTAGTATTGCTTTAGGTGATAAGGTAAGAAATGGGAATGAGGTGAACCTTTGTGAGTCCCTTGAGATGACTCTGGGGCACGGTTAGGAGTCTGGAACTGATAGGAAAGTCTCTGCAGAAGATAAAGGCATGGTCGGTGCTGCGATGGTTCTTGTGGTAACTTTATAATGTTTATTATCTGTCCTTTTCATGTGGTACTCAGCACAAGCTACCTTGTTTTGCTTTGTGTATGTGTGTGCCCTCTAGCGTCCCCAAGCCAAAGGCCCAAGCTCCTTGTTGGCAGGAAGCACAGGTTGGTCTACAACCTAGGCTCCATAAATGTTTGCTAAGGTGGCTTATTTGTAGTTAGAATCACTAGAATAATGGTGAGCAAGCCTGTATTCATGAAGCACAATATAAGATGTTCACAGTTTTGTTGAGTCCCTTGAGCTTTTTAAAAATTAGATTACCTCTAAGGGGTAATGAAGCATATTGCTAATGAATGTGGGCCCTGGAGCCAGACTGCGTTCAAAATCTTGCATTCTATTCACGTGACTCGGGCAGCTGATTTGAACTCCACGTACCTTGGTTTCTCAACTGCATGAAGGAGGTAGTAGTAGTACTTGCTTCGCAGGGTTTTGTGAAGATCAAATGAATTAATACAGGTTAGTCACTTAGCATGGTGCCTGGCACATGGCAAACACGTTCCAAGCATTTGCTGTTACTACATACTCCACTGATAGAGTCAATGAGGAAAGTGCCCCGACATTTAAAAATGTTTTCTGGGCATTTTAAAGAAGCAACAATGCAGAGGCAGCTTTCTAATCTTGCACACTGTCCTTAGCGCACAGTCAGTGGGGCTGCAGGCAAAGCCAACGTCGCACAGTTCTGGGGGCAGTTTGTATCTCAGCCTGCACTGCCACCTGCCCCTGTACGGGTCACAGTCTGTTTCACTCACATTCCCATGTTGTTTTTAAACCATCCCCTCTAGGATAACCGGGGAGATATTGACCTTAGGATGCCATCCGTTCATTTCATTTTAAGGAACATTTATTAAGCACCACTAGGGGGCCAGGCCCTAGGATGGAGACATGAAGAATGTTCCACGTCCCTTTTCACCACTGTCTCCACTCTATGGGATATTGTTGCCTTCTTCCGAGCCCGGTAGGGTGAGTTGTGCAACGTATCCACTCTCTGCTGCTGCCATGTGCTCCCTTCTTGAGTGCTCACCGCCCTGGGGCTCCCTGGAGACCCAGGCAGGGGGCTCAGGTGCTGACTTCCCCGAGGAGGTGCTGTCCACAGGGCCTGCAGACAAATGATTATGACCAGCTCAGTGTCAGCAACTGCGGTCATCTTGAAGCTAACAACCCCACCCATCTGCTTGCCCTCGTCACCCCGTACCTTCTCCCCGAAACCCACACTGGCTCTGTTAGTCCTCTGGAAGGCCTAGTTAAACTGGGCTTTGAGCCGCAGATGCAGCTAGGTAGCTTGGAGCCTGTGGGCCTCGGATGATCACTCTGCTAGATGTTCTTCAAATTTCCTGCAAGCTATAAAAGTCTGTAATCCCATAATGATGACTTAGGACTGAGGAAAGCATAGGCAGTGTTACTATTAATATTTATATGCTCGGTAATTTTCTATATACTGTTCAGTGAGAAGGTTTCGTTGTTTTAAAGAAGATACCTGTTTCAAGCTTTTAAAGATGAAATGTGTTTCAGACTTATTGTACAGTAAGATGTCATTTGGCTCCTGTGCTCTAATTAATTTCTACTCTTTTCCCTCTGATCCACAGTTTGGGGATATGGCTTCCTGTCAGTGACAGTTATTAATCTGGCATCTCTCCTCGGACTGATTTTGACTCCGTTGATAAAGAAATCTTATTTCCCTAAGATTTTGACCTATTTTGTGGGGCTGGCTATTGGGACTCTATTTTCAAATGCAATTTTCCAACTTATACCAGAGGTAAGGAGGTTGGCTGTTTGTTTCTGTGAATAATTGGTTCTTTTAAATGTTTCAGCACTTTGTACATTTTAAGCCTCCATAATTCTTGCAGCATTTTATGGTCTGGTTTATAGTGTTTTGGATAAGAGAAAGCTGAATCACAGCAAATGAAAAAGCTCGTCCCAAGCTGCAGGGGAAGTCAGCGTCAGAGAGAAAATTAATATTCTGGGAGGCCAGGCGCCAGGACGTGCTCAGACCTGCTCTGGGACACCTCGGAAGGCCTTACGACTCTATTCTGTCTCACATTTGGCAAATTTAATTTTTCTACACTCTTTTTATTATTATTTAATTCTGAAGTGCACGCAGTGTCAAATTTACTAAGATATACAACAGAATTCCTCCATGGATCAGTTCGGTGCTTTGTGACCACCTAGAGGGGTGGGATAGGGAGGGTGGGAAGGAAACGCAAGAGGGAGGAGATATGGGGATATATGTACATGTATAGCTGATTCACTTTGTTATACAGCAGAAACTAACCATTGGAAAGCAATTATTCTCCAATAAAGATGTTAAAAAAAAATTCCTCCATGTATTTACTACAGCTAAAGAAGACTAGAGGGTAAATTAGAACATGGTTGACAAACCTTTTCATTCTTTTTGATTGTGGATAAAAATCAATCGAGGGCCGATAAATGAACAGCAGCTTATTTTTTCCTTTGGTAAAACGTATTATTGATCTGCCATCGACTACAGTGTGCTATTCAGTTCATCAGCACATGATATATATGTTTTATTTCAAAGCTATAATGTGGCCATATAAGGAAGAGAGATGGAGTGAGGAGAATAAGTGAGAGGAAAAGAGACAGGAAGGCGAAAGAGACATTAACAGGAAGGAGTCACAAAGGGCAACTAGAGAAATACATATACATGTGGACATTATCTCCCCACTCATGCACACACAAAGATGGAGGGGCAAGCTCTGAACAAAAAGAAAATATACAGTATCACCTTCAGCTCATAAGTTTTAGAAAATTATAACTAAAGCTCCTTTTAGTTTTCACAGCTGTATATGAAAGTGGGGATGTAACTTCTTAAAGTCATAGTGTTTTAAATTATTATTATATCTAGAAAGGACCTAGGAGAACATCTACTTCAAAGCCTCAATTGTAGAGATGAAAAAATTAAAATCCAAGGGGATTAAATGACTTGATTACAGCCATATAATCAGCTAGTAACAAAGCTAGGATGACGAAACAGATTTTCTGATTTTAAAAATTATATGTAATATATTTGATATAGTATTATATATCTTAACTCACCTGATTTGTGGTGAGTCAAATTAAATTAAACCAACTGACATGGTATGTGGACTGAGGATTGTACATTTATGATTTTGAGGTTTCCTGTTTTATTGAAAATGTAATAATACATTAAAATGTCTATTAGGAAAATAAGAAGCTTCTTCAACAGCACTTATAGAGGTTCTTTTGCCTTTCTGTGATAATTAGGGAATTATGGATATGAGCAGAGAATTATGTAAACACTAGAGAATCTATCTTTTTAATAATACCCCCAATTTACATAGTTATTTCTTTTTTAAAAAAATTTTTTAAAATTTATTTACTTTTTATTTTTGGCTGTGTTGGGTCTTCGCTCCTGTGCATGGGCTTTCTCTAGTTGCAGCAGGCGGGGGCTACTCTTCATTGTGGTGCGCGGGCTTCTCATTGCGGTGGCTTCTCTTGTTGCGGAGCATGGGCTCTAGGTGCGCGGGCTTCAGTAGTTGTGGCATGAGGGCTCAGTAGTTGCGGCTCACAGGCTCTAGAGCGCAGGCTCAGTAGCTGTGGTGCATGGGCTTAGTTGCTCCACAGCATGTGGGATCTTCCCTGACCAGGGCTGAAACCCGCGTCCCCTGCATTGGTAGGCGGATTCTTAACCACTGCACCACCAGGGAAGTCCTGATAGTTATTTCTTTTGTGGCAAAATTATTTTCCCTTTGCCATTTTATTATTTTCATAACCACCATGTTAGTTGTATAGAGTAGGTATTTTTATGCCATTTTTGCACAGTGTAAATAGGTCCGGAGAAGTCACTGAAAAGAAGATGTGGCATGAGGTCTCCCCGGAGACAGATGTAGAACAAGAACCCAGGCATTTTCTATTCTAGACTGCTGTTCAGAGGGGGGAACTTTACAATGTGTGGAATGGTATAGAGCTGTGGCTTTTCACGTTATGCTCCCCTGCTATTTTACTTATTTTAAGTTTGTATTTCTTGTCTGCCTAGAACATCTTGACTCTATAATTTCAAACTCCAGCTCTTGTCCTGTGTCCTTTAAACAATGAATTATTTCATTCTCATCATTTGTGAGTGTGTGTGTATGTGTGTGTGTGAGTGCCTGGTATCTTATATCTTTTCTTCCTTATTCTGGGGCTCAGTCCTCGATTTTTTTATCTCTTTAGGACTTATTAGGATCCTCTAAGTTCACGGGGCTCTCTCTTGGGAAAACAGTAATCCAAGTGACCTGCCATATTTGCTTTAAAAAGTTGACTCTGGAAATTATGGGCAAATATATTACTTTTAGAAAAAGTGGATAATCAATGTCTCATCTGTCTTAATTACCCATGTCTAATATTATCTTATAGGAATCAGTGCTGTTTTTTTACTGCTAAAAGTTTACTTTCTCAAGGCAAGTATCGCTGAAGGTGTTATAGCTAGGAAACTATAAGGTACTCTGGGGGCTTTATTTAATAGGACTTCCTCTGGTTATAAGACTTCAGTGCTATCTCTTACAGTTTGATTGCTCAGATTTCAGAGTTTTTGTTTCATGATTTTGGCAGGTAAATTCCCAATATTACCTGGATGTGAAGGATGGACTTAGGACTGTGGTGAAAATTGTTTACTGAATCAAATTAAATTACTTGGTCTTACCTGAATTGCCTTTTTTTCTCCCTTAGGCATTTGGATTCAATCCCAAAATTGACAACTATGTTGAGAAGGCAGTTGCTGTGTTTGGTGGATTTTACATACTTTTCTTTTTTGAAAGAACGCTTAAGATGTTATTGAAGACGTATGGTCAGGTAAATGGACTTTATTTAAAAATGTTTGATGTTTTACCCACTAAAACTACTTTATATAGGCAAATAAAGGCAGGAATTTTATTCTTACAATTATGTGAACAGTTCAGTTATTAGACTTGTGAATGTGAAGAGAGAAAGAAAAGGATCAATATATTGATAAATATAAGAGGAACACTTGATTCTTATTGTAGAATTTGGAGTAAATACTAACAATTTAATGTCCAATAACAGATGCACATAATTTGTATTCCATTCATATCCATCAACATAAGAAGGTATATGCACCCTAACATGAAAAAACAAAAACAGGAGACTCTAATAAATGAAGATACATTTAAAGGAAGAGAAATTTTATAAATCTGAAAAGATTATACTACATACGGAATAGATATAAAATTTTTCTCTTATAAATAAAAACCATTAAATTCTCTATTTTCTTGCCCGTATGAGCCATCTTTGTTTCTTCTTATAACCTTTTCCTCCCTTATTTTTCTTGTAGGATGGTCATACCCACTTTGGAAATGATGACTTTGGCTCTTCTCAAGAAAAAACTCATCAACCTAAAACGTTACCTGCCATCAATGGTGTGACATGTTATGCAAATCCAGCTGTCACAGAGCCTAATGGACACATTCACTTTGATAATGTCAGTGTGGTATCTCTACAGGTATTGTAATTCTCTTTACTGTGTCCTTCACACCATGTGAAGACTGCTGTGCATGCAGCCAGTCAGTATTTTGCACATTTAATTGTATCAGACTTATTCCTGCATGTGTGGGATACGTGGAATGTAAGTTTGTTTCTTTTTCCACTTTCCCTCCGTCAATTTACTGCAAATATGCGAGTTTAGCAATAAATTGTAGGTTGCTGGGTTGGAGGCTTTAGTATTCTCTAAGATTGTTGAACTATGTAAGAGTTACTAAGATTTATACAATGATTTGTTGCAAAATTAATTTAGAGCATTTCTCTTATTTTGCAATTCTTTCGAGATACAAAACCAAAGAATCCCTTTGAGTCATTTTGAAACTGGAAGAAGAAAGAAGACTTGTAAGCTATTAAAATTGTGTTCATTAATTAATTGATTTAGAATTTTCATTCCCATTTTCTAAATAATGTTAATAGGTGTTATTTCTTGAGCAAGTATTATATGCCAGGTAATAAGCCAGCACTTACTTTATCTCATTTACTTTTTATAACAACTATTAAAAGTAGGGATTCTTTTCTACATATTAGAACTACATATTAGCACTATTAGAACTAAAAGTAGGGATTATTTTCTATGTATTAGAATTATTTGGAAATCAAACCCAAATTATGTATGCAAAAATGAGAATTTATTGGAAAGATAGTGGCTATCTAATGGGATAGCTAAGCTATAGGAAGATCAACAACCCTGGAACCATTAGAATTATTAGGACTCCCACTCCCTTCTCTCTGCATCTTAGAGTCATTCTCTTTTTTCACTGTGGACGGGCTCCTTCATAAACGGGAAACATAGCCACTAGCAACTCCTGGGATCTATGTTTTATAATTTCAGCTACTAGAAGGAAATTGACCTGCCTCTTTAAGTCCTAAATCCAAAATTTCTGGCGAGTGTCTCCTTGGTCCAGCTTGAATTAGATGTCCACTTCTAGACTAATCTAAGTGCTTAGAGGGTTGGGCCCTTTGTATGGCCCCAAGGGAATATGGATGCGGTAGAAGAGTGGTTATTAAAAGGGAGACTGGGACGCTAGTGTCATTGGTGTCCACACACGTCTCATTTGACAGATTAAGAAAGTGGAGCTTTGGATGCTAAATAACCTCTCCAGGGTCTCTCAGCTCATAAATGACAGATCCAAAAGCTACAAAGTTATATACAATATAAAAGACAATAATTAAAAATAAAATCAGAAGGAAGTCAGCTAAGAAAAAAAAAGCAGAAAAAAGATATTTGGAAGAGGTTATTAACGCAAATCATCTGAGTTTCCTTCTGGAAAGAAAATATGATTGGTCCTATACTCCTTCCCACCCGATTAAGGAAAATCTCAGGAGGGATTGAAACGGCAGTTTTATGTGAGCACTAAGCTAAGAGAGGAAATTATTTCTTGCAATATAACGAATGATGCTTTTAGGCAAGACTTTGCAAAGAATATGTAAATGTTCAAATAGATAATTTCCTATACTAATTACAGCTAACCTTTATTAAATGTTCAAGGACTATGCCTAGAACTTTAGATGAATGATCTCATTTGATCCTCATAATAGCCTAGGAGACAAGCACTCTTATAATTAGGAGATTGTGGCTTAGAGAGGTTAGATAAACCCAAGGACGCACATCTCCTAATGACGAAGCTTCTCTCAGGACTGAGGCCATCTGATGCGGAAGCTTGCACCCTTATACGCCTTGCTGGACTGCCTTCATCACGTCACTGCTCTGCTAGGATCAAGATGATAACATTAACTCTTAATAAATATTAAGTTTTGTAGAGGGAAGAAGATAATTTTGGCCCATGGTCAGTGCTTTCTGAGAACAAATAAAATTGATCTGCTCAAAAGTTTGACTTTAGTTTTAAAGTTTTAGGACTCCTGGTTTCTGATTCACAGTGGCCAGAAGACGTGTTTGCAGTAAACACAAACACGGTGGCAAAGGTGGGGTCCTAGACATGATCCAGTTTTACGTAATTTAGAAATAGCAATCAAATGGCCCTTCTTTCTCTGCTTCTGGTAGTAGTGCTAATATACAGGCTTTCATGCATTTATTTAATAAACATTTATTGAGGATCTGCTCACTGTCCTAGGCACTGGGGATTCAGAAGCAAACAAATTCTTGTGAAGCTTATAGTTTATTCAGTCGAAATAGATAATACAGAAAAGAGTAAAACAAGAAAATATCAGGTAGCGTTAACTATTTTTATGAAAATAAAACATGGTGACGTGGCAGTGACATGTGGAGGCTTCTTTTTTTTTTTTTTTTTTTCGGTACGCTAGCCTCTCACCGTCGTGGCCTCTCCCGTTGCGGAGCACAGGCTCCGGACGCGCAGGCTCAGCGGCCATGGCTCACGGGCCCAGCCGCTCCGCGGCACGTGGGATCCTCCCGGACCGGGGCACGAACGCGCGTCCCCTGCATCGGCAGGCGGACTCTCAACCACTGCGCCCTAGGGAAGCCCGAGGCTTCTTTGATATATCAACAACGGTCCCTTAAGAGGTCAGCGGAGAATTGGATAATGAGAAAGAAGAACCAGCCATGAAAATATCTGGGAAAATAATGTTCCAAAAGCTTTGAGAATAATCAGATGGGTCCCATACAAGGGAACTGGAGGCTGAATGGCGCTGGATTTCCTGACATCAGTGCTGGAGACCAGTGGCACAGTACCTTCAATATTCTGAACAGAGGCAACTGTGGAATTGTAAACCTGGGTAAACTACCAGTCTAGTGAGAGAGCAGAAAGAAACTAGGAGTCTTGAAATCTACTTGGAGGAATGAGAAGTCCACCTGAAGTAGAGAAGGTGTGTGCCAGGATGACAGCCATGAACCAGGCCTTGACATGAGCCACATGCAAAGTCCTGATGCTAATTTCCTCTGGGGACTATTTTCTGGCCGTTTTGGTTGTAGGTATAATCTCTAGTGAAGAGAGATTTAAACAAATTGAGCAACACACTGTTATTTTCAGTTTTCTCTTCACATCGCATTAAAAACAAAGGAAAGAAGAGACATTTAAGAAATGCTATCAGGGTCCAGATATTGCTTTAAGAGACAATAGGTAGAGAAATATGAGTGATGCTGATTTTAAAAATACAATTAGAATATTTTCTAGTATTTTATATGAGGAGAATATATTTAACCTGGGTGACCCCATTACAATGATTGAACATGACGTGTAAAATTCATGGTTTGTTTCGAAGCCCAAGCATTGCCCTGAGAATTTTGTTGACGATTCCTGTTTTTACTGTTTTGACACAGTGAAGTTTTTCCCCAATTGAAGATAATAAGAAACCATCTAAGAGTGAGTTAAGAAAAGTAGTTTAATTTGACATTGCTATCAAAAGAACACAAAGTATATGGCAATCTGGATTATAAGAACATGATTCTTGGTTTTTCTGGAATATAGGAAGAACAAAAGAAATGTTATAGAATAATTAAAATGCATGACTTAGGGGTGTCTTTATCAATATTCATCCAGACAATTTTGGTTCATCACCGAATACTCAGAAATGCAATAATGTTTAAGTTTAGTTGCCTTTGGTATTTTGTCTATATTCACTCATATAAAAACTATAGTTTTACATGTATTTTTAAAAATTTTATTGCCATGGAAGTGAATTTATCACAGTATGAGCATAGAAGATATTTTATTTAACAGTTTGTTAGCTTGATTATAACTTTTAAATATTTAGACAAATGGTGTGAAGCTTCCTTAGTACCCTTGTTCCAGTCTCAGTAAATGTTTGCCCCGCAGCTGTGTGGCACGTGTGTGCGCGTTGCTGTGGGCATGTAGGAGCAGTCACGTTCTGGGGGAAAGGTAGCAGTGATAGAGGCATAATAAGAAAGCAGTTATGAGGGACAAACTGGAGCTCAGGATTCCATTTGTCCAGTTATCCCGTTATTGCCTCTAAGTAACATTTCACATCTCACCCTGTGACACTTGCTCTGTTCCTTTCTCTCTCTGACTACTACGCAGACACAGGGAGAAGTCTTTGCAGTAACTTTGCAGCCAGGTGGGTCTTTTCCCCCTGAGCCTACAGCTTCAGAAAGACTGTTTAATAGACGTTGATTCCTCAGGAATGTGGGGTACTTCGGGGAGTGTTAGCTCTCCAAGGCCACTAGAGGGCCCATCTAGCTCATTCCTCCAGTAGTACAAAATCAGTATCTTCTTCTAAATGAAACCTCCTGTGCTTTCATTTAAGAATGAATGCTATTAAATATGAAGTGATAAGAGCCACTTATTCTTCCTAATAGAAGAACAATGAATATCAGCCATTTTTAGAAACTGACTATTGTGAATTTTATGTTTAAAATCGAGGTGCAATGAAGTGGAATTTAACTGCAAAGTGTGGTGATGTTATTACTTGGTCAATAACTGAAAGGAAGTGATGCTCTACAAATATAAAGATAACATTTTTTGAGGTGCTTGGGGTATCCACGAGAGTCCAAGAGATTTTAAAAACACTTCATTCATTCAAGTATTTATTGAGTACCTAATATTGTACTTGGCATGATTCTAAGTACTGAGAATTCATCAGTGGGGCAGAACAGACAAACTTTCTGCCCTTCCATAGCATAACTGAAGTATTGTATAATATACTAAAATATTATACACAGAAGTGGAAAGCATCCTTTTTTTAAGTCCAAAAAAACCAAATCAGAAGCTCTGTGTATATGTGTGGGGCTTGCCTATTGTTCTTTTCTCTTGCGTGATGGGTTTTTCTCCATTCTTGCCCAGAGGTGGGAAGGATGGTGTCCATTCCTGGCTGCCCATATTGGGAAGGAGGGTGGGAGAGGAAGAGGTTGAAGCATTGTGAATATCTGACTTGATACCCTTGTCTTCAGTACTGTATTTCACTCTAGCCTTCAGTTCGCTTTGTGTCCTTGAATCGAGGGCCTCTTCTGGTTCAGTTTCCCCGGTGGGTAAATCTCTAGTCCTCATTTGGCGTGGCTGCCTTGCTGAATTGGTTTGGGAGCAATAATCTGGGGTTTTTATTGCTCCCTAAATAAATTTACAACTGATTTCCTTTTTTTAGTTCCACTCTTTCTCTTCAGGGGCAGTTGGCGCCTCCATTCTCTAAACTTTTCTGACGTTCTGGGCCCTGCATCACTTTGTTTCTTTTGACTTTTTTCCTCTGTGGAGTCAGAACTCATCCTCCTCTTTTCATCCTCCAAAATAAATATCTCAGCGCTCTCATCTTCCATTCTTTCTGTCCTTGTGACTTATGTCATTTTTAGTCTTTAATTTTAGGAAGTCTCAGGAGGGACTAGAGAAAAATATGTATGTCTAGTGTGCCATATTTCACCAAAGACCTATTCACTACTTTAAATCATATAGCTATTTTTTAACACATCTTTATTGGAGTATAATTGCCTCACAATACTGTGTTAGTTTCTGTTGTACAACGAAGTGAGTCAGCCATTTGCATACATATGTCCCCATATCCCCTCCCTCTTGCGTCTCCCTCCCACCCTCCCTACCCCACCCCTCTAGGTGGTCACAAAGCACCGAGCTGATCTCCCTGTGCTATGCAGCTGCTTCCCACTAGCTATCTGTTTTACATTTGGTAGTTTTGGAATATCACAAGATTTAAAAACAGAAATCAGTTACTTCCTTTTATGGGGTTATACTTACAATTAGTTGAAATTGAAAATGATACATATAATAAATTATATAAGAAGTGGTTTTCATTGGTCTTGATTGACAGATGCTTACAAAAAAGCTGGTTGAATTAGAGGCAAACATTGCCCCTACACAATCATGAGGAGGGATTCTGAGTGCACCTTGGTTGTTGGTGGCATTTGTTTTCTCACTGGATCCATCTCCATGCTTCCTTGCACCCCACAGACTATTTTATCAGGCTGCAGTCTGTGTGTTTTGAAAGTCATAAAAATTTGTACTTGAATCTGCTCTGAGTTTAGCCCACGCTTTACTAAGTCCACTTTTATTCATTTTTAGTGAACACCTTTTCACATTTTCAAGAATAACTGTTCCAAAAAAATTTTCATTACTCCACAAAATTCTCACTACAACCTTTTCTTCCTTTAATGAGGAGACTGTGAAGATTATTTGGAATCTCTGTGAACTTTGCTGTCTCACCCCATCTGTTACTTCCTGAAAAGTGCTCTGTGCATCTGCTCTCTGCCTTCCCTTTTGTGTCAGAACTTGTACCCTTTCTCTTTTTTTAAGGCCAGTTTCTCCACATGTGCTCATCCTTCCCGTGGCCTCTTCCTGTTTCATTTATCTTTCCTGAGTCTTTCCTTCTCCCCATGTCTACAAACATTGAAAGTCTGCTCTTCCTTAAACTATTCCTTTTTCCTGACTCTGCTGCTCCCTAAGATTTCTCAAATCTTCTCCTTCTCCACACTGTCCAGTTTCTTGAAACATCAGCTAATACTGAAATAATATGTGTCAGACATCATCTTAAATGCTTTACATATATTAACTCATTTACTGCTCAGAGTAACAACTGTATGAAGTGAGTACAGTAATTATCTCCATCTTAAGGATGTGAAACTGATATACAGAGAAGTTGAGTAACTTAGCCAAGGTCACATGGGTACCAAGTTAGGATTTAAGCCCAGGCTTCCTGGCTCCTGGGATGGTTAACCATTACCCTGACTACACTTCCTGTTATTTCCATTTGCTGACTAGTCTTTACGTGCTCCCTCCTCTTATTCATTATCTCCTCAAATGTTTGTTGTAATTCAAAAATTCACTACCTATTCTCTGAAATTTCTCTCTGGAATGATACAAGTGATTTTTCTAGGCAGCAGGCTGTATTCTTAACACTCATTCTCATCCTTTCTGAAGCATTCCTGTAGTTTAGCACACATCTGAGTACCTATTATTGGCTAAATGCTAGGAATATAAAGGCAGATTTTTTTAGTGGAACTTATTTCCTCCCTCTTGGAATTACTCATTAGATAGTTTCTGTGACATGATACTATTTTTCTCCTGCCATTTTAGCTACCATTTTCTTGGTGCTTTCTCAGAATCTCCTTTTCTTTGCAGAACAACTGGGAGGAGGAAGCAAGGGTTTTGGAGTTACATGGGGCCAGTGTTAATGTCTCGGCAGTAAAATATGTTGCGTGATTTGGGGAAAGTTAGTTAACATCTCTGAGTCTTTGTTTACACATCTGTAAAATGAGGAGCAAAAATCCTTAAATTAATAAGTTTTTGTGAAAATTATTTACTGTAGGCCAACTATGTAACAATGTGTCTGACATCATATGCACGCAATCAATAGATATTTCCCTCCCTTTTCTGTTCACCAAATTTTTTTCTTCGCTTTCCTTCATTTTTAATCATAGTGATCTCATCAAATCCTATCGCTTCACTTTTCATTCCTGTGGGATTAACTTTTAAATCTATGTGCATAATTATTTACAGATCATCATTTAGAAGAGGGCTTCTTATACTAAGCCATAAAGGCTTTTGAAATGATTTGTATTTTTGTCAGTGGGATAGAGTACCACAATGAAAGGATAAAAACATATAGAATTCCATGCTTTCTCATCTTTATTATTTACCCTTTAAAACATTTGAGTGCCTTTCCTAGAAATTAAAGTTTGATTTTTAAAACTTGAAGGCTATTTGGTGGTAAAGACAACTTTCTGAATTCAAATGCCTGCAAGCCTGCCATTGACTTCTGTCAGCTAGACTAAGAGAACCTGAAACATTTACTCACCCTGGAATAAAACTTTAAAGTCCAAAGTAACTTGCCACTTGAATGATATTATCAGTTTTTGCATTGCAGATTCTCTATCTGAGTCGTTCAGCTACACACTCATCCATCCAGTTGTATCTGTCACACTCTGACACATTCAGTTCATTTGAAAGGACATGAAAATAATGACACCTTAATTATGCAGGGAAGATATTTGATTGTCGTGTTATTGAAATAATTGGGCTGCATAAAATCTTTTAAAATTGAATTAAGAGTTGTAGTTAGTGCTGTTAACTTTTTAAATCTGGATACGGACATTTTATACAGATACATTCTAAAGATGAAAAATTTAGTGATACAAAATGTAAAAATGGTAATTTGAAAGGTGAGATAGAGGACCAGTGAATCAACTCACATGACTAGAGATAGTACCTGCAATCTAAATGAGATCAGAACTAAAGTGGAGAGGTTTGGAATGTCAACCCGAGCAACTTGCCAGAAGGGGGAACTATCCATTAAGTGCCACGTTTGCTCTTCCAGATAAGACCATGTCCCAAATACGTAAATTTGGCAGAAACATTTTAGTTGATACCAAGTGTGAGGAGGGATTTAGGGTTATCTGTTGTTCCTTATATTAGCCAGTCATTTGGCCAGCTAAGACATCCCTGTTTTCACACAGGGAGGCTGGTAGCATCACCATTGACACAGCAAATTCATAAAAGAAAGAGTTTGTACTACCGACTCTTAGGTCAGCTGGGAGAATCGGATAAGGTAATGTACAGTACGTGAAAGTGCCTCGAAATGTACCCAAATCCGTACTATTTAGTCTATTTGAAGGACAAACAGTTGCTTAAGGGTCTCAGTCAGGGACTGCTATGATATCCAAATGAAAAGGGAATATTTTAGTTACTCATAAACATTTATACAGTTAATACTTTTTGTAGCGTTTATAATTTTAATCCACTTGTATGCAAACGTAATTAAAACGTTATGAAATTTTGAGTTCTGGGTATAACTTATAGAGTTTTAGGGTTTTCTTTTGCCTTTGTAAATGGACCACACACACAATTTCATTTCTGTTAAATAATGAATATCTTAAAGTAAAAAAAAAGAAAAGAAAGAAAAGGCGTTCAAAAATGAGACATTCCCAGAGAAGTCTTCTCAACCTCCCTAGATACTGCCAGAGAAATCCTGACTGATTTCTGTCCCACATACTGTTTGCCAAAGAATCATTAAAAAGTCGCTCAAAAAGAGTACTACTCATAGTGGGTGGACAGAAACCTTTTGTGAGTTATCAGGATCAGATGCCAAAAACTGCTTGGTTTCCAACTTGATTTACAAAATGCAGAGTAAGAGAGAAAACAGAAGATCTGTTTGATGTTGGTGGGAAAAAAAGAAAGACATATTTGATAAGAGTTCCAGATAGTATTGGCCTGTCTTGGCAAGAGTTGGTCTTCTGGGATGGAAAGACCGAAAATGAGTGCATGAGCCTGTGTTTCAGAAAAAATTATAGTGTGATTAACAGAAATGAAGCAGTTGGAAAGAGAACTCTGGAAGAAGGAGGGGAGGAGGAAAGATGATTACTTTTTCTCTAAATGAAAACATTTTTTATGGAGGCAAAACATATGTATGGAAAAGTGCACAGAAAAGAAAATAATTTATTATATACTATGGATGCCTTAAGGCACTAGGGCTTAATTGTCTCCCAGAAACTCTGTGGGAAAGGTTGGGGTACATAGCTAGACTTGTAAGAAATGGGTCATACAGTACGCACATATGTAATTTTATTCAAGAACAACAAGTTGCTCTCTAAGCTGTTATGCTTATGTACACTCTCAGCAGCAGCACAATTCACATTTTCTCCACATCTTTAGCAATTGTTGGAAATTTTAGACTTCAAAAAATCTATTGCTTATTTAATGAATTTGGAACGGTATCCTTCTGTGATTAACCTTTGTATGTTTCTGATTACTAGTGAAGTTGAGCATCTCTTCACATGCTTATTGGCCATTTTACTTTTGTGTTTCCTGTTCATCTGTGTCACACATTTTTAGTTGAGTTGCTTATCTTTTTTCTTATTGATTTGTATGAAAGAAAATTTACTCTGAGTCTTGTTAAAATGGCAAGGAAGACTTTATTCAAGATTATAGAGATAGGGGTCAACTCTATTACAATAGAGTAGAGAGATGGGGCTCAACTCGGAATATAGCAAAGACAGCTGAGGATTTATGGCTAACAAGCAGAGTGAGGGTGTCAGTGGATAGAGAATTACTAAGAGGAGGCATCAAGAGTAAGAGGGATCCCTGTTAAACCAACTTAACAGCATTCTTGCTAAAGGCAGGCCAAGATGATCAGATATCAAGAATATGGGGATTCTTACTAAATTGACGTAGCAGGATTCTTGCTACAACTGGACTCTGGAAGGAGGGGCAAAGAAGCCCATGAACGAGGTCTAGTTGAGAACAGGGTTTAGAGGATACTGACTAAAGTTTAGTCAAGGATACTCTTTATCATTTGTAGGTGTTTTGTATATATTCTGGATGCTAATCTTCATTGATTAAATGGATTGCAAATATATTCTCAAAGTCTCTGACTTCTCTTTTCACTTTGTTTATATTTTATTTTTTAAAAGTTTTAATTTTAATGTAGTCAAACATATCAATACTTTTATTCAAGCTTTCTACATTCTGTATTTTGTTTAAGATAGCTTCCCTTTGCCAAAGTGAAGAAGATATTCTTCTGTATTTTTTCCCAAAAGGTTTAATATTCCATGTGGAATTTATTTTTGTATATAAAAAAAGAGACACTTTTTGCTTTCTGTATAGATAAGCAGTTAACCTAGTTTCTTTTATTGACTAGATCATCTTATCTCTGCCATATGTCAAGTTTCTATATATAAATTTGTTTATATCTAGACTTTTTATTGTCTCTCATTTGTCTATTAAAAAATTTCTGCCTTATTACCACAGTACCTTAATTATTATAATTTGTAGTGAACATAGAATGCCCCAAGACAAGGCTCTTCACCTTGTTGTTTTCACTGAAAGTTATCTTTGTTCTTCCCTATCAATATTTTGGGGATTTTTATTGACATTGCATTGAACCTAGAGATCAGTTGAGGGGCAGCTAACATCTTTATGAGATTTCAGATTTTCTTTGTTTTGTAATTTTCTATAAAAATGTCTTTAGAGTGTTCTGTTAGATTTATTCCTAATTACTTTGTAGCTCTGCAAGTATTATACCTGTATTGTTTCCTATTCCATTTTCTAATTAGTTATTATATAGGAGTACATTGAATTCAGTATATTGATTTTAAACCTGCAGTATTGCTGAACTCTTCTGCAATTCTTTGTATTTTATTTATTTACTCTTTTGAATTTTCTGTGTAGATGTCAATGAGCAAAGAAGCAAATTTTTTCGTTTACAGTTGTTATAACTCTTTTTTTCTTATTACAATGGCAAGGCTTCACAGGATAATGCTGAGTAGAAGTAGTGATAGCTGGTGTTTCGTCTTGTTTCTGACTTTGATGGTACACTTCTAACTTCAGTAGGTTGCTGGCTTTAGTTTTTTGTTTTTTTTTTTTCAATAGATACCATTAATTAGATCAAGAAAGTTCTCTCATATTCAGAATTTACTAAGAGTTTTTCTCAATGTTGAATTTTATTGGAATTTTTTTCTTTTTCTGTACTATAAAGTATGGATAATCTATACTTAGTTAATTTTTTTACTTTTTAAAAAAATTTTATAAATTTTAATTAAAAATTTAAAAAAATGCTTGTTATTTAAAAATTTTAGAAATCCAGGAGGAAAAATGTATCTCTGTTAAGGATCTGTAGTGCTTCTCTTTTTCTGAGAAGAATTTCTTTTTTTACTTTTAGAATTGAGGACTCTTAAAGCAGAGTGAAAGACTAAATGAATAAATAAGAATATTTTCTGGCAAAAATTGTGTCATTTCTGAACTACAGTATTATTCAGTAGGTGTTAATTGATTAGTAACATGAAAGTTAGAGCAACTTTGTCTTGTCAAAAGAACTTGAGCCAAAATAATGCCATTTGCAGCAACATGGATGGACCTAGAGATTGTCATACTAAGTGAAGTAAGTCAGACCGAGAAAGACAAATATCATATATCACTTATATGTGGAATCTAAAAAATGATACAAATGAACTTATTTACAAAACAGAAACAGACTCAGAAACATAGAAAACAAACTTATGGTTGCTAAAGGGGAGGGAAGGGAGAGGGATAAATTGGGAGGTTGGGATTAACAGGCACAAACTACTATATATAAAATAGATAAACAACAAGGACCTACTGTATAGCACAGGGAACTATATTCAATATCTTGTAATAACCTATAATGGAAACGACTTTGAAAAAGAATATGCATATATGTTTACACACACATATATCTGAATCACTTAGCTGTACACCTGAAACTAACACATCATTGTAAATCAACTATACTTTACCACTAATCAGGTTACTTTACTTTTCTAAAACTATTTCTTTTCATCTTTAAATTGGCAAAAGTCTCTACCAATCAGGATTATTACAAACGAAATGAAATATTTTAAAAGTAATGAAAAAGTACAGCTATGAAGTAAATATTAAATCTTATTACTACCACGTCCATACTACCAAACATGACCATCTTCCTGAGAAGTTATGGGAATTAAGTGAGAGCAACAATAGCCAACCTTGTGTGTGGCCTCAAAGCCACAACGTTCTCTATTTCAATGGCAGAATATTGATTGAGCACCTCTTGATTTCGAGTAGGAAGCTTGGTACAGAGTTGTGGGCTCATATGTCAGGTTTATAAGCACAAGTCAACTGGAAGGAGGAAAGCATTTTATGCAGTGGGTTTTCTGTGAAAATATGGTGGGATACATTTTGAAGGTTCAAAAATAGATGGATTACTTCAGTGCAGGAGCAATTTATAGTCAAGAGTTATATTAATGAAGGTTTCCAGAAGAGTTGAGAACAGGGTTTTCATGGAAGTTTGCAGAGAATAAAACCAAATAGCAAGTTTGAATAAAGAATAGGAAGGCAGTTGAATTTTGAGGCTGATTTGCTTTCCCTTTAGACCAAAACTTCTCAGTGTCAAAGTTCATTAGAAGACACTTTGGTGCACACAGTCCCATGCAGCAGGCAATGCTGTCCTCAGGGACATTGGAGAGGAATGTAGAAGAAAATGGCCAGGGGCTGGGGTGGGATGGAGTGATGCTATGTTTCCAGCAGTAAATAGAAGAAACCTCATAGACCTTCAGTATACTGCAGACCCTCCTTGATAATATGTCTTTGTTTGCACTGCCCCAGCACAGAGTAATGATTGAGAATAATCAATCAGCTTCCATAATAATAAGTTTATCTGAAGATGGAGAACTGCTGTGTGTGTGGGGCAGGGGGAGAGAAAAATTTGGAAGAATTTTCAAGAAAGTAGAGTTTGGAGGTTCTGCCCTGACAGCTGAAACTATGGCCAGGAGGAGAGGTCTGAAGGGTATTTAGAATGTGCTGTGTGTACTGAGTAAGGCTTTCCTCGGTGTTTTCAGAAAGTTCTTAGTAAAGAATTTATAAATTTTCAATGCTTCTGAAGTCAGATATAGCTACTTTTTAGGGATTACTTTGCTGCAGTAGGCTCTAAGGAGAGGAAATGCCAGATTTAATAAATAGATGCAGAAAAAGACTAGAGAAGTCAATTATTTCAAGGGGTTTGTCACTGAAGGGAAGAAGAATGAGGGAGAACAGCAGTTCAGGGGAGGATCAGGATTCAGGAATTCGTGAATCTAAAGGAGATTGCAGACAGAGAGGAAAGGCTGGAGTGGACAGCGGGAGGTTGGGGAAGCAGAGAACAATGGAAGTCCTGGCAAGAAGGTCTGATGCAGCAGATTCTTAGAGAAGAAACTAAAAGGGAATTAGAATACGAGTGGAACTGCTGATCTTCAAAAGGAGAAGGGTTTTTATTCTAAGATCTAGTGGAAGGTGGAGAATGTGTTTGTGGGCGGAGAGGAGGGCGTGTGTCAGATGCCTCCATCTCAGGCAGGTGGGAAGTAGCAGTAAAGAGCATGGGGTTGGCGAAGAGAGGAAAAGCTTGGAATAGGTTCTCTGTTAATGTAGTTAAGAGGTGATTAGAGATGATAACAGAGTGCTGGGTAGAAAGGCAGATTTCTCAACCTTGAGCCTGTGTGCTTACTTTCAGGGGTGGAAATGTTGACCTTTACATCCTGGACTCACAAACTCAAGCAATACTCTGCATGGGTGCAAGGCAGAGATGGTGATACTCCACCTGGGTAGACTCCCACACTGTTGCAGACCCCGAGAACAGCACGCCTGCAACCTTTGGAGGGTTCTGGGAACCAGGGGGTCACATATGAAAGTAGCCTGCTCCTGTGTGCGAAGTTCTAGAAATATCGTTTTGCGCTCCGCCTTCTGAAAGCTGTCCCCGCACAGATTTTCTTTTCTCTGGTCTGTGAGCCATAGTCAGTGTCCGGTAGAGCAATCCATCAATAAGCATGTTAGATTCTGTTATCTGTCACTCCTGAATACTTAACAGCAATAATTGTGATGGTGGTAGCTAGTGGTGTGATGGTGGTGGTATAGATCTTGTGCAGGGAATACACTCAGTACTAGACAAATGTTATTCATGTACAACCTCGATTGGTAGGTGTGATTATCTCCATTTCACAGATAAGGAAACTGAATTTCAGAGAGGTTAGGATTTATTTGAAATTAGATCTGTCAAACTCAAAGTTCTTTTACCAAAGCCAAGTTGCTTTCTTATGTGCATGTTTCTCATCAGTTAAAATGACTACTTTTTAAAAACAATTTTTTTGTTGAATGAAAGGTTCTTTAAATTCTA
The DNA here is from genome assembly GCF_002837175.3 of Physeter macrocephalus. Taxonomy (NCBI): domain Eukaryota; kingdom Metazoa; phylum Chordata; class Mammalia; order Artiodactyla; family Physeteridae; genus Physeter; species Physeter macrocephalus. The sequence goes on along the minus strand of NC_041220.1, from coordinate 21,977,798 downwards.
TAAGTGCTTTATAATTTTCAGAAGTTTCACACAGATGTCTTCATATAATCCCATAATAACCCTTTTTTTGGTCTCTTACCCCTATTATATTGCCCCTTCACCCGTTCCCTCTCCCCACTGGTAACCGCTAGTTTGTTCTCTGTATCTGTGAGTCTGCTTCTTTTTTGTTATTTTCACTAGTTTGTTGTATTTTTTAGATTTCACATATAAATGATCTCATACAGCATCTGTCTTTCTCTGTCTGACTTATTTCACTTAGCATAATGCCTTCCAAATCCTTCCATGTTGCTGCAAATGGCAAAATTTCATTATTTTTTATGGCTGAGTAATATTCCATCATGTGTATGTATGTATCTATCTATCATCTATCTCACATATTCTTTATCCATTCATCTGTTGATAGACATTTAGGTTGATTCCATGTCTTGGCTATTGTAAATAGTGCTGCTATGAACATTGTGGTACATTTATCTTTTTGAATTAGTGTTTTTGACTACTTTTAATGAAAACCAAATATAAATACATTTTTTGTGGGAAAAAATTCTATCCACTTATTAAGAATCTACCATGTACTTGGAATTCCTTAAAGGTACATATATCCATGTAAAAATAGTTATAGTGTGGTGTGATGAGTACTCTAGTAGATAGACGTATACACAAGTTGCTGTGCCGAGAAAGATGTGGTACGTGTTGGGGTGGGAAGTGATGCAGATGAAGTGGTCCCAGATGCTTTCCTGAGAAGATGATGCTTGTACCAGTTGTGAAGGATAGGTGTGAGGTTGCTGAGTAAATAAGATAGGATGAAATAGGTGCAGAGGATACTTCCAATTATTATTTGGAAGCATTTGGCCATTTCTAATTTTTAAAAATTTAAGCAAGTACCCCTGTAAAACAGGTCTTAAGAATCCCCCTTAGGAAGCTGTTTGATGAAATGCATGAACTTTTGCAATAGAAGAATATATAGACCCACCAATTATTACACCCAATTTAAACTATGTACACGCCTACAACTGAAACACCCTTACAACCTCCCAGCTAATCGTCTCTGATGCAGAGAGATACTTGATAAAAGAAAATAAATGCCCAGGGGTGGAAGTAGAGAGCACTGTAGTAGGTGCCTTACAGCTATTATGTTTAATTCCTACAAAAGTCCTGGGAAATAGGTATTAAGTCTATTTACAGATTTAATTAAGACTCAGTTAAGTTAAATAACTCATACAGGTTCACACAGATAATAAATGGCAAAGTTATGATGAGATCCCCTCCTGGGGTCTTGAGTTCCAACCCCTTGTTCCTTCCATATATAGGCATGACACGACCTTCCTAACGGGAACATTGCTCTAATCAGTTCTGCTTTCTAATCATGAACTTACAAATGAACTTTTGCAGTGCAACTTGAGGATTGCCTGCAGAGTGAAACCTCATTAAATTTGACTCTGCTAACCTGTCATAGCTAAGAACGTATGATTTGTTACATTTTGCTTATAGACTGGGCTGTAGAGTACTTTGGCATCCTCTATAAAAATTGCTTTTGAAATAATTTGTTAGGAAGATGCACCTAAAGTTTTCAGGTTATCTCAAGAAACACCAAGTTGCTATTTGTAATTGAGATGCTACATTAATCTTATCCATACAACGTGGCAGGTTTTCTGAAGGCCCTCTACCACCCCCCCGTGCTTGCTGTGGAAGTTATTTGTGAGTGTGAATTCTGGAAAGCTATAAAAGTGTATTTATCTAAACATGTTCTATACTAAATTGCTTTCACTAATCAAGAAGGACTTATCCCTATTTAGAATTAGTGAGGTTTTACTCAATTAGGCTTGATGTCAAGTTAATTTTTCCCCCATTAGTATAATGAAGAATTGCTCTGTTGCTTTGTTGTGCATGCTGATTGATAAAAAAAATTGAGGATGAACGCCAATACATTTTTCTTTTGAAAAATGAGGAAAAAAATTACGAGGTTCAAGTAAATTATTCTGGGCATCAGAAAGAGTTGCTTAATTTTATTATGCAAACTAGCATAAGCAATGGAAAAATGTAAATGTATATTCTATTGCTGGTGTGTCTTTAACATCAGCTTTTTCGAGCTTTTTTAAAGGTTGAATTATAAAAGATGTCCATGTCATAAACACTGGGCTTGCCAAAATTGGTCTCTTTTTAAAAAAATTTTTGCTGTTTGCTCATTTGAAAATATTTATGTGGTGCTATATTTTTTACATGCTGCATCTTGCAGGTTGAGAATACTGGATCAAGACCCGGTGAGTAATTTTTACTCAGTGGATTGCATGATGGAAAATTTGCCAAAGCATGAGATGTTTTATTGTAATAAGTAAAATTCATGTCCCAAGGAGAGGCTATTGGGGAGGTAGAATTTATTCTATATTCTAGTATTCCATATTATATTTATTCTATATATTTCAAAAATAAGAATCCTAAATTAGAAAGATCACAAAGCTAAAGTATCTTGCAAATGAAGTGTGGTCTTGCCAAGATGTTTTTTGAGTTTAACACTACTACACTGTGTAGTAGAGCATTAGCAGATTGTCACACACACACACACACACACACACACACGCACACACACGCACACACAGATGTTTATCTGCCTATATATTCCTATCTATTCAGTTTTATGTCTGAGACAAATGTCCAGATCACACGAAGCACTTTTATAACTAGAAATACTTCACTGATTATCTTAGTGAATAAAAAATAATTGAAGGTGTTTAAAGACCAAATTAGGTGTTCACTCTTAATAAATGTACCATCAGGTTACAGTCAGATCATTGATTGGGTGGTGGAATTTGATTTTACCGTGTGCTTGCTTTTTAGATAGGGGATTTCAGTCCCTTTTTGAGGATCTCAGTGCCATTAAGTTAATGACTCTTCATTTTTGTTAATTAAGTGGTGACTTTCTCCTGTCTTTAACTTTGCTCACCATGTTGATCAGTGGCCCAGTTTATTCAGATCTATTGTATGTTTGAGTTCTTATCAGTCAAAAGGAGAAACCTCAGTGTGTGAGCCCCCATTTCTTTTTAAGGAGAAACCTCAATGTGTGAACCCCCATTTCTTTTTAAAGTGGTTCTTTTTGCTTCTTATTTCTGATATCAGGTATCAGAGCATTAAAAGTAAAAAAAAGAACAAACTTTATTGAATCTTCTTCTACTGAGGATCAAATTGCTTAATGAGCATGACTTTATTAAACCTTTATAGCAACTCAGTGAAGGCAGATTAAAGAGAAATATTCAATGGCTGAGAAAGCACCCATAAAGATCACCTTTGAAGTTTCAGTAAACCGTGCAGGTCTCTGGTTTGATGCTTTCTAGTTTATCTAGTTTTATTACTAGGTTATAAAATACATATCAGAAAAACTGAAGTGAGGTATCATCAATAGTTTTCTAGGCTGCAAAACAAACAAATCTAGAGATTGTTTTACATTTGGAAAGTAAAATTTCAAAGATCCTTTACTGGGAGGGCATCATTTTGCCGAAAATTTCTCTGGATTCTTTGTAGTTTTTCTGACTTGGACCAAAATTTCAGTCATGCAACTTATGTATTAAAACAATAAAGGCAATCTTAAACCGAGCCTTCTTTTGTGGTAACATTTCACATTCTTTAATTAGGGACATAGCCAGATTATATGGAGTAGATTTGAAAGCCCGAGATGGTGTTTTATTCCCTCAGTGATTGGAGGTATTATTTTAAGTGTGTCTGAAGTGTTAGCAACCCCCAAAACATCAGCTTAGTATATTCTACTCAAAACCAGAGGCACTTGAATTACTGGCACCTTCCATGATGGAGACTGGCAACAACAATAAAATAACCCATTATCATAGGAATAAATTACTGAACACAGAATTTCTTATCTGGAAAAACTCAGTCCTTGTGAGCAGTCTTCTCTGCCTTTTATTGCATGGACTTAGGAGTCAAATCATCTGGCTTCAATGGCTTTTCCATCTCTAGCTGTGTGGTTTTGGTCCAGCCCTTACCTCTAGTACCTGCATTACTGCATCTGCGATTGGATGTTAGAGGTGCTCAGCTCACGGCGTTTAGCAGAGTACCTTGCAAATGGTAAGCACTCAACAGTGTTAGTCGCCTTTGTTGCTACTATGATTTTTTGCCCCCTTCCTCCAACAATCTTCTGAAAAACGTGTAAGTATCCTCGAGTTAGATGCAAGGCGGCTGCTGGTAAAAGTCTTCTGCCCTTTGGAGGTCACCGGGGCGGATGTGGAGGCGCTGATGTCTGCTGACTAGGATGTGATTTGGCATTCCATTACTCCATCCAGTCCAGCAAAACAAGACCCCCCTCCCCTTGATTTATTTAAAAGAAACATTTACTGAACACCTACTAATATTAAACTTTGGGCTGAAATGAAAAAAAAAAAAAAAATCCTTGTCCAGAAGGAGCTTTTGATCTGGCTCCACGACGTTAAAGAATTGGTGATGAAACAAGCAAAGAACAACAAAAACACTTCTGCACTTTCAGAGTGTTTTTTTTTTTTAATGTAGATGAACCAATTTGGAATTGATTAATGAACATTTTGCTATGCACTCTTTACCCATGTTGTGTAACTGCCCTTATGTTTGTTCTTTGGAAAGACTGGAATAGATGCTTCATGTGACAATGATTTGTGAACCTGTCATGAGAGAAAATGTACTTTTACTATTACTTGACCGTCATTTATTCAGACAACAAATGTTCAGGGTGCCTGCAGTGCTAGATACTGGATGAACAGGAGTGAATAAGAGAAAAGAAATCCCCATATTTTCTGGAGATCACAGGCATAGCTTGTTTGGCATAGAAGTTTAAATCCTGTCTCTGCTCCTTTCTAGAGGTGTGACTTTGGGCAAGTTACTTAATTAACCTCTTTATAACTCAATTTCCTCATCTATAAAATGGAACTAATAACCTCATGGGGTTATTGTGAAGATTAAATGACTTTACTACTAATGACTTGTGCTACTACTATTATCATTTTACTGTTCTGAGTTCCCTGAGTACATCCTGTGTCTTTCATGCTCAATTCCTCACTATCAAATTTCTTTTCTTGAATATAAAAAAAGAATGTATATATATATATATATATATATGTGTATAACTGAATCACTTCGCCGTACAGCAGAAATTAACACAACATTGTAAATCAACTATACCTCAATACAAATTTCTTTTCTTAAACTGGTGAGCAAATCTTCAGACTATCCATTTGCAACTTTAAGAGGGAATGAGGTCCTGGTACCCTTATCCCCTGTGTAGTTCTCACCCCTCACTCTCCACATACAAAGTAGAGATGCTCTGTTTTTCTAAACTGTTGAAATATAGACCGGGGCCGGTTGCCTCCTCAGAGAACAGGGTTATTTCTAACCCTCTGTTTGCTCACTTTCTTCTCTACTGGCAGACTGCCTGTTTCGCAGTGCCCCCCTGTGGTCCTCATTGCCTCTTCTGTCGCGGTGACTGCGGTTTGCACTTGCTCTTGTCCCTCTTGTCACCTGTCATCCCTTGCCTCTTATCGCTTTCCCAAACTTCTTGCTCTAGGAGGCTTGCATTTCTAGATCTCTGCCAATCAGACAGCCTGCCCTCATCTTTTGCAGGGCTCGATAGTCAATCACTTGTAGTACACTGGGTGGGATCTTCTTTATTTCAGTTCTTTTCACATAATTCATGTCAAATGGTAATTACAACACAGGCAGCTGCTGCATGGGGTCGGTTCCTCTACCACATCCCACCCTACTCCTGTTTCCTCCTCTGAATTGTTCTGGAAGACTGGATGCTGAGCAATGTAGATATCCCTGCCATTGGTGAACCCCATTTTTCAGGAGCCCCGCAACAAATTTCTCCAACTTAAATGAAAATTTAACCAATTTCCTGGTGCTCTGACTTCCTTTAAGGCTTCTCAGTAACAATGAGAGTTGCGTGGGCTGGGGAGTACATCGTGAAAGCTTTTTCTAAGAAACGATATCCTGCTTCTCGAATGTATCAGAGCATTAATGCCTTTCTCCATCTGTAGTAACAGTAGGCATCCTTTTAGAGAGGCGTAAGTAGTCCATTAGGGTAACTGTAAATACTTAATTAGTATATACTCTAAGTTCCATTGGCAAAATAGTAGCATAATTTCTTGAAAACCCCTCAGATTTCTCCTAAATTATTTTTATCAGGACAGTAAAATGATATGGTCCCCACTGCAAATGAAAGACAATTATTTCAACTCCTAAAGAGCTAAATAACTTCAATCACATCTCACAGAAGGGATGGAGGGAAAGGAAACAATTTTCAAGCTTTCGGGAAATTATTATTTTCTCGTTAATGGTTATTTTCATTGGCAAAGAGAGTTTTGAAAATAGTTATGAGGTTGGTCTTGAAACCAAATGACTAGAGACTAAGTGCATTTGAATTATATTTGGTTATATGCATTAAAGATAAAATTAATTTCTCTTTTCTCATATGAAGTCTGATTTTGGTTATAGTGAGCTGAGACTGACTCTTAAGGGCTAGAGGAAGGACAAAGGAACCACCAGCTATAAAGTCCATTGAAATCTCTTGAAAATATAGCCATAAAAGCAAAGCCCATTGAAATTTTATATTTGTATAGTGCCTTTAACTCTTTATATCTTTGTGTCTATTTAATCCTTTTCGTAAGTTTTTCTGTTCAAATATATATAATAGTATATAAAGAGTCTGTGAGTGTTGTATATGGAATGAGCATTTGACTTTGAATCAGTCGTGTCCTTTCCAGAAAGAGATGGCACTTTCAAGTAAGGATAAATAAAAAATAGAAAAAGGGCAGTTGACAAAGCTCTGGGCAAGTTGTGGGTGAACCACAGGGGAGAGTGCAGTAAACTGGGGCTTGAAATGGTGGAGCTGTTAGCAATCTTATGTCCAAAGGGAAAGGGGAAGGAAGAAGCTACTAGAACTGCGAGGGAACTAATCTTGTACAGAAAGCCATTGTTCAGTGGAGCAGTGATCTTTAAGTAGGGACATAGCCAGCCTAAGTTGCCCCTCAAGGAGGGAGCCTGGGGGATAAATTAAGCAGACATTGGGATGGCCAGTGAAAGATACCAAGTGACGTTTATAGTCAGGTCTTCTTGCTCACTTCATTACTGAGACCATCCTCAGGGATAGCCTCTTATGAGATTAATGGAATAGAATTGTCTTCATATTCTGTGCCTTTTACAAGAGGTCCATCTGTATATTTTTTCCAGATCTCTGCCACCAGTTTCTAATTTTGTTTTTTGCAAGTCTCTGATCACCTGGCCAACTCTTTTAGCACCCACGCATGAGTTATTGTAGATGTATATCTCAGGCCATTACTTCTACATGAAGTTCAACACAACACTCAAAAGTTCTGCCCCCTTGGAGGATTTATCTTTATTGTTTTATTTTAAGTTCATTGTGAGTAAGATTGTATAGCTGGTTGGTGCTGGAACACTCACCATTCACAGTTAACTGGCTATAGGAAATGCCCCATGTATCCTTATTGTTGTTAAGGGAAAAGAGATGAACTATTAGGTTTAGATTATGAGAGTCTGAATCAACTGCCATTGCAATCTGTGTCTTCAAGACTTGTGTGGGCTTGTACTTGTATATACAATTTAATGATGGAATGCTGCTGTGAACAGCTGATTTTATGGCTTGCTGGGAATGATCTCAGGGCCACTAGATGTTCCATGGGCACAAGGTGAGTGTCTAGAAGGACCTAGGAACAAGCAAGGAACTGCTTTTGAGATAAAGAATAGTTAATGGCAAAAAAGGTCATGGCTTTAACCTAACGTCTTAAGGGTCTGCACCGTGATTCTCTGATCAGGGATTGCCAGAAGGCTCCTTTCAGCATCTCTGTCTGCCACAGATTATTCCAATTCCACTGGCTCTGCTGGGTCCTAAGAACCAACTGGCAGGAAAGCTTGCAATATAGCCTAGAGCTTGCAGAGTCCTTTCATGTTCTGGGCTTCATTGAATATTGAAGCCCACCTATGGGTAACCAATGTCCCATTTCCCCATACTTTGAATATATGAAAAACCTAATTAAATTCCATTTTGGGCGGTCTGTTTTTTATGGCCACTTCCAGTACCAGTGATTCTATCAGGATCCCATCGGGAAACAGATGGACTACTCAGATTAGAATAATTTGAGGAAGATTTATTTATAAGGTGTGAGTGGGTTATAAGAGTAGTGCATGGGGCTTCCCTGGTGACGCAGTGGTTGAGAGTCCGCCTGCCGATGCAGGGGACACGGGTTCGTGCCCCGGTCCGGGAAGATCCCACGTGCCGCGGAGCGGCTGGGCCTGTGAGCCACGGCCGCTGGGCCTGCGCGTCCGGAGCCTGTGCTCCGCAACGGGAGAGGCCTCAACAGTGAGAGGCCCGCGTACCGAAAAAAAAAAAAAAAGAGTAGTGCATGAACCAGGGACCAGTAATGGTAAAGTTGTTACCACCCCTGGGCCCAAAGGATGGTGAAGAAGGAGCAGTTACTAGGACCTGGGAAGAGAGTTGTCTTGAGGAGAGCTGTGTTCTCCATTTGAGGGTCATTGACAGCTTGAGGTGACCACACAAAAGGGGTATCAGAGGAATAAATACCCTGACTTCTCCTTCCTTTCTCCCCCTAAGCTCCCTCTAGGGCTTCCCAGTGGTCTATCTCAAATGGAAACCAGAGGATAAGAAGCCTGTAGCAGTGGTCCATTCAGGAAAACAGCTTCAGGACAGAGAGCAGGGCGAGAGGGTGGAGAGTCATTCTAAAAGGGCAGAGGGGAATTAATTGTCATGGGCCTGAAGTTTGAGTCTTGGATGTTCCTTTTTGGACTATAAATTCCAACAACATGGAGATTCTTTTATTTATATTTCTGTCCTTGGTTCTTAGCACTGTTCCTGCCTGCTGTAAAATAGGTGTTTGGAAACTAATTAAGGAGCCTAATCCCAACACCTCCTGTGTGATGTCGAGCAAGTCATTTATATTCTTGGACTGTCATTCTCCTCATGTCTAAAATTAGGATACTACTATCTGTTCTGTTTTACTCATGAAGATGTTGTAAAGGTCAAAAGGAAACGAAGACACTAACATACGCGAGTGCTTTGTAAACTGTGAAATGCTGAATACGCTACTTTACATCTTAGAGATTCCTTTCTTCCTATACCAGTCAGTTATCTGATTCATATAAACTTACTAATTTAGATTGCATACTTTTCACAATGGGTTTTACCTTCTGGCTAATTAACCTCCTGACTCTTTCATACACCTTGAACTCCAGTAGTTGAAAGCTCAATAGCATTCTTCAAGCGTATATTTATGTCCAAGCTCAAGCATCCTTGTTAAAAGTTTTCCTTGTTTATTTTTAACACGTGTCACTGAACCCTCTCACTTCTCTAAAGCTCTTTTTTGGGTAGATTTACTTTTTCTCCTATCTTCTCCAATCATCTTGATCAGTATGCTCCTGAATTTATTCAGGGATCATATGTGAGCAATCTTTTGTCTTGCACACTTTTCTCTTAGGCAGTTTTTGTTTTTCTTCCTTTTAATAATGCTGTGTTCATCTGCACTTTGTTAGGTAAAATGATCTGTGTGACACAGTAATAACTATTCATGGAGCACTTAGCAGTTCATAAACATCTAATCATCACAACAATCCTATGAAGTTAGTAGTATTATTTTCTCCATTCTACAGATAAGGAATCTGAAGTCAGATTCCAAGTAATTTTTTTTTAAGAGCAGTTTTAAGTTCATAGCAAAATTGAGAAGAAAATACAGAGATTTCCCATATATCCCCTTCCCCACACTTGCCCAGCCTCCCCCATTATCAATATCCCCCAGCAAGTCAGTACATTTGTTACAATTGATGAACCTGCATTGACACATCATAAGCGCCCAAAGTCCATAGTTTATAGTTCACTCTTGGTGTTGTACATTCAATGGGTTTGGACAAATGTGTAATATATCCATCATTGTAGTATCATATAGAGTATGTTCACTGCCCTAAAAATTCTCTGTGCTCCACCTTTCCATCCCTTTCTTTTTCCCCAGCTCCTGGCAACCACTGATCTTTTTACTGTCTCCCATTTTACCATTTTCAGAATGTCATATAGTTGGAATCAGAGAATGTAGGCTTTTCAGATTGGCCTCTTTCACTTAGTAATATGCATTTAAGATTCATCCATGTCTTTTCATGGCTTGATAGCTCATTTGGGGGTGTGTGTAACAAGATTCTGTTGTCTGGATGTACCATAGTTTATTTATCCATTCACCTAATTAAGGAGATCTTAGTTGCTTCCAAGTTTTGGCAATTAGGAATAAAGGTGCTGTAAACAACAGGTTTTTGTGTGGACATAAGTCTCCAACTTCTTTGGGTAAATACCAAGGAGCATGATTTCTGAATCATATGGGAAGGGTATGTTTAGTTGTATAAGAAACTGACAAACTGTCTTCCAAAGTGGCTGCACCATTTTGCATTCCCTCCAGCAATGAATGAGAGTTCCTGTTGCTCCACATCCTTGCCAGTATTTGGTGTTGTCAGGGTTCCTGAGTTTGGCCATTCTAATAGGTGTGTAGTGTTGCTTTAATTTGCATTTCTCTGATGACATATGATGTCATATCCTTATTTGCCATCTATATGTCTTCTTTGATGAAGTGTCTGTTAAAGTCTTTAGCCCATTGTTTAATAGGGTTTTGTGTTTTCTTATTGTTTGGTTTTAAGACCTCTTTGTATATTTTGTTTAAGTCCTTTATCAGATGTGTCTTTTACAAATATTTTCTCACATTCTGTGGCTTTTCTTCTCATTCTATTGACATTGTCTTTTGCAAAGCAGTTTTAAAATTTTAATAAAGTCCAGGCTATCAATTATTTCTTTCATGGATTATGCTTTTGGTGTTGTATCTAAAGAGTCATGGCCATACTCAGGGTCATCTAGGTTTTCTCCTGTGTTATCTTCTAGGAGTTTTAGAGTTTTGCATTTGCATTTAGGTCTATGATCCATTTTGAGTTCATTTTTGTGAAGGGTGTCAAGCCTGTGTCTAGGTTCATTTTTTTTTTTTTTCATGTGGATGTCCACTTCTTTCAGTACTATTTGTTGAAAAGACTGTCTTTCTCCACTGTATTGCTTTTGCTTCTTTGTCAAAGATAAGTTCACCATATTTATATGAGTCTACTTCTGGGCTCTCTATTCTGTTCCATTGATCTGTTTGTCTACTCTTTCATCAGTACCACACCATCTTGATTACTGTAGGTTTATAGTAAGTCTTGAAGTCAGATAGTGTCAGTTCTCCAAATTCGTTTCTTTCCTTCAATGTTGTGTTAGCTATTCTAGGTATTTTGCGTTTTCATATAAACTTTAGAATCACAAAATATCCACAAAATAACTTGCTGGGATTTTGACCGGGATTGCACTGAATCTATAGATCAAATTGGGAAGGACTGACATCTTGACAGTTCTATGTTGAGTCCTCTAATGCATGAACAGAATAGTTTTTCTTTGGTTTCTTTCATTATAGTTTTCTGCTTTTCCTCATATAGATCTTCCACATATTTTGTTAGATTTATACCTAAGTATTTCATTTTTAGGGGGTGCTAATGTAAATGGTATTATGATTTTAATTTCAGATTCCACTTGTTCATTGCTGGTATATTGGAAAGCAACTATTATATATTAACCTGTGTCCTGCAACCTTGCTATACTTGCTTATTATATTCTAGGAGCTTTTTTTTTTAATTCTTTAGCATTTTCTACATAGACATGTGCCAACAAAAACAATTTTATTTATTTCTTCCCTATGTGTGTATACCTTTTATTTCCCTTTCTTGTCTTATGTTAGCTAGGACCCAAGTAACTTTCCAAATGACACAGAACTGTTAAGTAGCAGAGCCATTACTTAATCTCACACCCATTTTGTGCCAAAGCCCATACCCTTTAATCATTAAGCTAGCTTGCATTCAGTGCCCTTTTCTTTAACTCTCACCTCTCTTTATTTGCAGCCTCTTAAAATAATATTTTATTGTTTTTATTTATATTACATTAACTTCTCTTTTATGAGCATAGATTTTATGTTCCTTTGCATACAATTTTCCGCTTTTGTTTATTTATACTTCCTTTTGCCATCTTTGTTATGTTTTTTGAAGTGTTTCTACTTTCCTTTTTGACTTTTTTTTTTTTTTTTTAACCAGAGTTCTTGCTCTGCAAAATTCTTTCAGCATGGGATGTAGAATTTGAAATTTAACTTTCACCTGCAGTGGTTTCTCACTTTTACCTTCTTATCAATAAAATATATAGACAATAAACCACAAAAAAATTTTTATTAATCATGACTCACCCTGCTTCCTCCAATGCATAGTGAGATCTGACAGTGCTCATGCCATTAACTTAACAAAAAAAGTTTCACTTAGTGGGACAATACACCCTCTTTTTAATGCAGACCAAACCTGCCAGGCAGCTTGCTTCTTCAGCTTTACCTTGTTCGCTGATGATAACTCCTGAGTCATCACAGGTTCACTTTTCCCTCTCCTGAGGTTCTCACCCCATGGCTTTAATGTTTTGTTTTCTGAGTATTGGAATAATATATAATAAGTGCAAAAAAAAAATCCAGAACACCCATAAAAGATAAAAGAAAAAACCCAAGGATTATCCACAGTATTATCTCCTAGGGAGAACCATGATTAGCATTTTTGTATATATCTTTCCAAGTATGTCTGTGCTTAGACCATCATGAAATTATATTAATAATTTTTACAAAAAGGTGCCCACTAGACATGTTGTTTTAGATATATATACACCTCAATGCTATGTTTTGGACATCTTTACATGTGGAAAAATAAAATATTCATCATCTCCACTACTCTGCATAGTATTTCACTGCAGGTGTAAGCCATATTTATATGATCTGTGTCCTATGCAGGATAGCTAAGTTCTTTCTTTTTCTTTCCTCATCTTCCTCCTCCTTCTTGCCCTCCTTCTTGTTCTTCTTCACCTTCTCCCTTTCCTCATCCTCCTTATCTTCCTCTTTTGATTTCTCTCCCTTTCCCTCCCAACTCATGCCACTCCTCCTTCTCCTTGTGTTCCTTTTTGGTCTTCTTCCTCCTTGCTTAAACTTAGACTGCTCTGCAATAAGCATACTTTGCTTTCTTCATTTTGATTTCTTAGTACTTTCTTGTCTTTTGCTTTCTGCTTCTTCCCCTCCATACTTATGTTGGGATTCTACTCAGTGTCCCCTCTCCTCTCATAACTTTGTTCCATGCTATTCTTTCTCCCCCTATTCTGATTAGTCTGCACTTTGCTTTGCCTTTCATTTTCATTAATTATTAAGGTGAGCAATGTTAAGAGCCTTGCTGATGATTACACAGTTATTCTTGTCAGAGCCGAGCGAGAACTTGGTTCTCCTGGACCATCTAGTGATGGTCTTTTCACTAAATTGAGTTGCCTTATCATGGCTGAGGTTAGAAAGAGCCTCACATTTAGCATACAGGTCAAACAAGGAAGAAAGCAAGCAAGCAGCAACAGCAAAGAAAAATAAAAAATAAAGGGAAAGAGAAGAATACTCCCTAATTTAACTAAAGGGACTTGACTTAATTGTCTCTCTGCTCAGTGACTTTGTTCCAGGTGAATTAAAAAAGAACTGTTTGTGAATGTTTGCCTTCTTTCATTTGTTCTAAGACTATTAAAAATGTATAACTGTTAAGTTACCCAACAGTGTCATCTGAGACCTACGATTATAAGGTTAAAAGGAAGCATAATAAATAGAGTCAATAATATCTGTACTCAGAGGTAAGAGAACCATGCCTGATATATTAATTTAATTTCTTTTTCAGAATTAAAGGAGTTTGTATACAGACTCTGTACAAAATATCAGGTAGTCAAGACTTGGTCTTATAATCTTTCCCCTAAATCATCACAAGTAAATAAGGAAATTATAAATATGTGATTCGGTAAACCAAGTTGGAAGAGGAAAACAACTGGTCTTATTAAATGTATCTTGGCAGTAGGTTTTTGCAAAGCCAAGGTCACTTCCTCTGTGGCTTTTTCTCATGACTGCCTTTGTTTCTCTTTTGGCAGTAATTGCTTCCTGATCCGGAGCATTTCTTATCCAAGCTACCCATTTGACATGAACTAAGTCACTGTTGTTTATTATGTTGTGCATTTAAGATATATCAATTATTAAATTAATTAAACAAGGAGAGAATTAGGCTGAGGTGGCTGTAATGTCATACATAAGCAATCCAAAATCTAAGCCTGTAAATGCCTCAATGTTACAAAATCAAAACCTAAGGACAATCCATCGCAAACAGCCATCTAGGCTTTAAGCTGTAGCCAGTCAATAATTTCCTTGCTTTGCTGCTGTCTTTTCTCGGTAAAAGTGTCTCCCTGCGCTTCCTGTCCATGGAATGCTCCGAACCACTTCTGGTTTGACACTGCCAGATTGGAATCCATTCTTGCTCAAATAAGACCTTAAATTTTTTAATTTGCCCCAGTTTATGTTTTAACACTATACAGTAAAGAGACCACATTTTAAAACCAGATGGAATTCTTTTTATGCTGATGAGAATTGCCTTTTAAAGTAAAAGGAGGGGCTTCCCTGGTGGCGCAGCGGTTGCGCGTCCGCCTGCCGATGCAGGGGAACCGGGTTCGCGCCCCGGTCTGGGAGGATCCCACATGCCGCGGAGCGGCTGGGCCCGTGAGCCATGGCCGCTGGGCCTGCGCGTCCGGAGCCTGTGCTCCGCAACGGGAGAGGCCACAACAGAGGGAGGCCCGCATACCACCAAAAAAAAATAAAAATAAAAATAAATAAATAAAGTAAAAGGAGATTAAATACTTATTCCAACGTTGCTTCAAGTGTTTTTGAGAGAAAGGGGGTATTCTCCTTGCAAATTGCCTTCAGACTTTACCACAAACAAGAGGTGTTCCCTGCCCCCCACCATAAGTTTGGAGTAGTAGAACAGTTACTAGAAAAAGCACACTTCTTTCTTTTGTATCCCTAGTAAGTTCACCAGCCTTTTCTGTGCTTTGGTGTCCTCAACCATAAAATGATGGATAATAGCAGGACTTAACTCATAGAATGGTTCTAAAGGAATTAAATATCTAAATTGCTTAGTACAGTGCCTGGCACATAATAAACACCATATGCCTTTGCTATTACTGTTTCTACCACTACTAACAGCTAGCAACTACTACTAACAATCCTCCCTCCTTTCATATTAATTTGAGAATTTATTGGCTCCAAATGACTTTTGGCTGTGTCTACAAACAAAAAACATCCCTCAAAGCTGAAGATTTGCCACTAATGAAACAGTGAAAAGATGTGTGGCAGGATCTACCTTCAGTTCTGAAAGGAGGTCCCCAAAGTGTTCTGAGCAGTGAAGTGACGTCAGAGTACGCGCACAACCGCGCAGATGGTTGCTCTGAAGGAAGCCCTTTTTAGCTGATATACGTTGCACATTTTTAAGAGTCAGTCGTATACTTTACATCTTGTTTCTCCAAGGTAAATACGCTTCTTGAAGATAGAAGCTGTATTTTCCACTTCTGTGCACTTCACATAGCATCCAGCACACTGTTGCACAAATTGCAGATGTTCGATAAATAAATATGTTGATTAGCTGCTGAGGTAGAGTTGCAGGAAGGAGAATTAGGAATAAAATGTTCTCCAGTTAATTGCAAATTGCTTCCTTGCTTAAAAATGAATTTGCCTTTTATTAACTTTTTCCACAGTTTCTGGAAGATGCTTCAGTTGGCATTTGTCATTTGATTTTATACAATTTTGTAAATTTGATGGAAATTTGAATTCTTGCAAAGGGTCTGTTGTAGGGTTTTCTATTTTTATTATTGTTTCAAAGTGGAAAGAAGTGTGGTGTAAAAGCAAGCCTGTTGTTCCAATCACACTTCATGGAATTTGTTAAGAGAATCATTGAAAATTAGAGCTTGTAGGGACCACGTTGTTACAGCCTAAACACGCAGCGCACTACCTGAATACCGTGGAAACTTAATAAGTCATTGAAAAATAAATGAACCATTGAGTACACTCTCTTCACTTCACAAATGAAGAAACTGAGGCCCAGATTCCTTGCCCACAGTCACACAGTGGCATAAGATAGATTAAAATAAATGTTCCTTGATATCATCATGCTTTAAATGTGGATCTCACATTTAAATTGTAACATGGAAGAGACTTTAAATTTAGTCTTTGACAAACTTCTTTTACTTTAAAGAATGTGGATAAATCAAATTCTTGGTTAATATCAGTTACACTTTAGGAAGGCAGTAGTAAGAATTTGTTCATACAAGTCGAAAGGATTGTTTGAAGGTGAAACCAAAGCGATATGTTTTTCAAGTGGTTTGTTCAAGGCCTGTCAATCTCTTCCTTTCCTTTCTCCCTCCCATAAGTTTTTTTCTCTGTTTTATATGATTAGGGGTTCCTATCTACTATGAAAGACTTTCTGGTGGAAACATTTGTCTCTCTCAACACGTAACACATCCACTTCTGTGCATTGCTTAGACTTTCAAGAAATATTGGTGGTGTCCTGTTGACTGATTTTCTGTTATTTTACAGGATGGAAAAAAAGAGTCAAGCTCATGTACCTGTATGAAGGGGCCGAAGCTCTCAGAAATAGGGACCATTGCCTGGATGATAACGCTCAGTGATGCCCTCCACAATTTCATCGATGGCCTGGCCATCGGGGCCTCCTGCACCTTGTCTCTTCTGCAGGGACTCAGCACTTCGATCGCCATCCTGTGCGAGGAGTTCCCTCATGAGTTAGGTAAGGGACTCTGCTCTTGTTCTCCAAGTCCGGTGCTTCTTGGTTTCAGGGGAGGGAGACGTTTCAGGTGACACACTCTTAAAAATCCTGCTGATCCCTCAAAAAGACGGAGCCCTTTTTTCGACAATGATGATTTTCTTTTATTTCATCGCAAAATAGGAAAGTAACCCTACTCACTTGATATGTTCTTCTTCTTTTAGGGGACTTTGTGATCCTACTCAATGCAGGAATGAGTACTCGACAAGCCTTGTTATTCAATTTCCTTTCTGCATGTTCCTGCTATGTTGGGCTAGCTTTTGGCATCTTGGTGGGCAATAATTTTGCTCCAAATATTATATTTGCCCTTGCTGGAGGCATGTTCCTCTATATTTCTCTGGCTGATATGGTAAGAAATTTTAAGAGTTTTATCTTGTTTTAATTTAAATTTGGAATGACACATCTGGGTTATGAATTGACTAAGGGTGACCTTTTGCTTTCCACAGAGTGGAAGGCCTTTCTGTTGTAGTTTAAAATACTCCTCGTCCAACAGATAACTCTTTTTCAGTAGTTTGTACTAATAGTGATTTGAAAGTGATTCTCATTGATTGTTTGATCTAGAATCTCATTGACAGAGGATGAAATGACTTATTTTTGCTGAAGGAGAGATATCTTCCCAGGTGTTTTGCCTTGTGGGTAAAGCTTGTATTCTATAGTATGTCTCCATAGGACTTTTCTCTCTTCTTTTGTGAGGATGTCACATTCAGAAGGGAATAACTTGTTAAAGTAAATAGCATTTTGTTATTTCAAAGTTCTGAACAGTGAGAGCCTTTTGAGTTAAACTAAAACTGGGAAATTAAAATTGAACGGCATTTACTTGGGACGGTATATATTTGTATCTATGTTTATGTCTATGCTGTGTCTGTCTTTATGTCTGTGTGTGTGTAAGAGACAATACCAATGGTCCTGTGCATTTTCAAATAAATCATGGACAGCTTTCTAGAAAATGAAAATGTGCTAAGCGGATGCGACTCAAGAAATGTTTCTTTTGCATTTGGAACTGAGGATGTATTACATACATAATTTAATAATTTAATTTCCTTCATCTGCATTCTTAGTTCCAAATGATAACTGTCTAACTCTGTTCATTGTTCTGTGCAGGCCCTTATAAGTGCAAGGATTTCATCTCTTAGAACCATCACTGCATTTTTGTTTTTCTTCACAGAATTAATGCCGCATAGCATATTTTATGCTAGGTCATCACTTCTCCTTTCTGTAATGTAGGAACAGAATCTATTAGAGTTATTCAGTTTAAAGAAATAATACTAGTAAGTGATGCTGTATATACTTACTTGCTTTTTTCAGAATGCATACTTGCTTCTTTCAGAACGGTTTCATAAATTTCATCCATTTTATCCCAGTAAGTTTTCTCAAATCAGGCAGGTGGATTGACAGTGGATTCTGGAGACCTCTTGGATGCTTTGGTACAATGCACCACTGTATGTATAGCAAATCACTTTGAAATATGTTTTGAAACGATGGCATTTACAGATCTTCTCATGAAGCCTTTTCAGTAGAAGTTATATGCTGAGAAAGGATAGCTTTTAACTACAGAACTTGGGGTTTTATTTGCTTTCACTGCAATAAGATTGTTATAGTTCTTCATTTCAAGAACAGAGCACAGTTTATTTAAAAACCATATGATTTTGCGAGGGACAGAACAAGCAAAAGGAAACAAACTGAAGAGAACAGGAATTAAATATATAGTGATTTCTAAAAATGTATTTAATCAGCTACTATTGATTGATATTTTTGTATCAGGCTTGGAAATTGTGGGCCCTGGAGGGAGCAAAAAGGCAAAAAGCCCCGTGTTCCTGGGGCTTCTGTCTACAAAGAGGGGAACCTGAAATTCAACAAACAAACAAAATCACACACAGGATTACATAATTACAAATAAAAGACTGTGAAATGAAAGGAAAAACAGTATATATGATGAAAGATGATAATAAGGGAACCTAAATTAGGAGGGCCTAAGAGAAGCCTTCCGAGGAAAGTAAGATTTAAGCTGAAACAGCAAAGATTTAGCTCATTGAAAATTTTGAGGGAAAAGAGTTCAGATAGAGGTTTTGGTGGGTGTGAAGATTTTGAGATTGGAAAGAGGCTGGATGCATCTGAGGTCCTAAAAGAATGGTGTGGATGGAGCGGAGCTCGTGGGGAGAGAGAGAGAGACATAAAATGAGGTAAATCCCATCCCACTGTATTGTCTCCCTTGGGGAACCCTATTTTCGTACTTTTCTTCTTGTTGATGTCTAGTAGTGCTGGATATCACTGTTATGCTCTCTATACTAAAACATTTAAACAACTCAGAGAAATGCTCGTCCCCTCCCACCTCCACAGGAATCTATAAGTGACAGTTTTTATGTTCTCCCACAAGATGGCAACAGTTATCTAACAATATATCTTTCCTCTAGTTTCCAGAGATGAATGATATGCTGAGAGAAAAGGTAACTGGAAGAAAAACCGATTTCACCTTCTTCCTGATTCAGAATGCTGGGATGTTAACTGGATTCACAGCCATACTGCTCATTACTTTGTATGCAGGAGAAATTGAATTGGAGTAATAGGAAGTGAAAGGTGGTGTTGTTAACGAAGGCATTTAATATTTAATAAATAAAACAGCTCCTATTTAGTTAAAAGATAATTTTGTTTTCAGCTGTAGGTCAAGAAAACTGATTGTTGGTTTTCTGATCTGTGAAATAGGCCATTATTTGTTGTTAAAAATCCTTCAAAAAGCTTTTCAGTTCCAGCCTGAGAAGGATGATACATGAGATATTTGTTAAATACTCAACTTTTTTTTATGTTTCACGCACACTAAAAATCATCACAGAGCAAGAAACAACTCATTCTATAATCATTTTGACACCAAGACTTGGAGAAAAATACAGACTAGGCCGTATAAGCCTTTGAACCTCTATGGTCGTGTCAAATGTTCAAGTAGTTTCAGAGTGGTTTTCTTTGAATTAATTTGTTTTAGTGCTTTCACAAGCAAGGACACAGATACAAATGATTCCAAGGCCTTAGTGAACCCAGGAGAGAAAGATTGCTCATAGCTTTTGTTTTGTTTTATATTTCAGTTAGGGACTTCTAGGATTGTTTTGAAAACCATCCTGAAATAATATGAATTATGAAATCAGTAAAGTTTTGTTAGCCCTACTAAGTCCAGACTCAGTGTAAACTCCATCAGATTCCGTAAAAAACCAGAATTGCTTTCTTACGACTTACGTTATGGTTGTACCATGGCAAATGGCAGAACAGTATGTAAAGCTGGTGACAACAACGTTTCGGTATCCAATGTGTTTGCTTGTGAAGGTGAAGAAAATGTTGGTTTATAGAAAGAAATTGAATGTAATTTTAAGCAATTTACTTTTAAAGATGAACATAACTATTTAGCAGAGGATATTTTAAGTAAATGCAAAATAACAGCTGGACGGCTGTATGCCAAAGACTGATTGGCTAGGAAATATATGTTCCTTATGGGTGACTGAGAGACATTCAGAAAATACTTCTTTTATGTTCAGCCTACATTTTTCCTATATTGTGTACCTTGCAAAATAATTCCACGCACCATGGTTATTTTTCTACCCTTTATAAAAGATCGAGTGTGTTTATTCATTTAGCAGATACAAAAAGTTGGTCTATAATTGAACATCCTAACCCCAATTCACACTCCCAAGTCGTTTAAGGAAAGATGATTTGACAGTGAGGAAAATGATTGAAAGAAGCCAACAATGATCTCAGGAATTATATTTTTCTACAGACCATAAAATGATGTCACATAGCAATAATGCACGTGGGATGAATATTTAACATGTATGTTAATGTACATTTCACTCTATGACTGACAATTAAAGAATATTGTTTGACCAAACAGTAAACACCTTTGAATCCATGTATTGTGTCATTCATTATTCATTTTAATGTGTATTTTTTGTGTGACTTCCATGTACTTGGTATTATGAGGGAGAGAAATAGCTATGTTTATTTCAAAGATATTCAGCAAATCAGTACTGTAAAGATTAATCATTGTTCATTAAAATCAGTAAACATAGAATCTATTTTTATCATTTCACCTGTTTACATTCAATCTTAAGAAATAATCTTTACCTCTTTAAAGCACAGATTGTATGTCTGGATTAAGAAGCTATTTACAACATGATATTAAAACAAGATAGTTTAACAGACTCTCTTTGGTGTAGATCAGCGTATATGTGGACTGTCTGGGTGCTTCATGTTACTCTCTCCATGTATTGATCTTTTGGCCATTTTCCTCAACTCTGAGGAGAACAGAGGCAATAGGGTATGAAGACCCAAAAAGCAAAACAGAAAATTGCTACTTATTAGAGGCTATGGTTCCAGGTAGAAGGTAGGATATGGGAAGCCATGCTTAAATTTAAATTATCCTAGATAACAAAATGTAAACCTATCAGTCAACATACCTTATCCTGAGACATTCATTATACCAGTTGAATATTCTATAATTTCAGGCTTTAAAGATGTTAGTATGTCAACCCCAAAATGATTTCAATGCATTATATGGGCGTGTATACTTTTATTTTTGCATTATTGAACTTTATAACAATGATTACTAATTTGGCATTTTTTGAGTACTGAATCAGACCCTGTCTTAGTCTGTTTAGGCTGCTATAGCAAAATACCACAGACTGAGTAGGTTGTAAACAACCGAAATGTATTTCTTACAGTTCTGGAGGCTGGAAGTCCAAGCTCAAGGCACAGGCAGATTTGGTGTCTGGTTTGTAGATGGCACCTTCTTGCTGTGTCCTCAGGTGGTGGAAGGGCAAGGGATCTCTCTGGAGCCTCTTTTATAAGAGCACTAGTCCCGTTCATGAGGGCGCCACCCTTTTGATCTAAGTATTTCCCAAAGTCCTTACCTCCTAATATCATCATCTTTGGGGGGTTAGGATTTCAACATATGAGTTTTGGGGGGACGTAAACATTCAGACCATAGGAGACCTCTATTACCATACTCATGTGGCGTAACAACCAACCCGAAGAATCTGAAGACCCCAGGCTCACCACCACAGGTTATTGTCATGCTCACGGGTCTGATGAGCAGATCCAGCCTGGGCTCTGCTGGGTCGCTCCACTTCAGGCTGTGGGTCATCTAGGTTGGGCCAGTGTAGTAAGAGGTGCTACAGAGTCAAGTGGCAAACAGACATGCGATTCTAACGCAGGAGGAGAGTGAAGAGTGCAAATGGGTTCAATCTACCCTATGTAGATTTATTATTTCATTCTCCTTAGAAAATATCTAATACAGATTCACCCAAAGTTTCCAGAACTACTTTCATGTTTGAACTTAGTATTTAATACCAATTCCTTTTTATGAGAATATTATTTTCTTTCCCTTACCAGTGTAAGTTATTGTGTGTAGATGTATGGATGTCACACTGGTTTGCTCTGAGTCAGGATAATCTGTGTTTCTTCAGTTTGCAAGTCTGACCCTGCGAGGTTCACTTCTATAGCAGTTGCTTAGCGGTGCCAACGTGAGAGTCCAGTTGTATAACAGCCCCTGAATAGCATTTCATAATGACCTCTAGATGTTTAGTATTTCCAACCTACCAACCCAACATCTAAGAGGGTTTCTTTACCTAGAAGCTTAAATTTTTGAAAAATGAATTAATTGCGAAGAACAAAGAGCGCTCTGATTTACCAGGTAGTCGGTGTAGGTGTATTAACAGAACTAATTATTGATGGTCTGTACCAGGGGAACATTAACCACCAGTCTGTCCTCCGTGCTCTGATGGCATTGTCTTCACTTTGGTTCTTAGCAGTAGGCTACCGTGATTTCCAGACTCCCTCTGTTTTATTTAAGGTCCATCACAGTACAAGAGGTTGACAATACAAGAGGTTCTAACTCTGAGATAAATAAATTCCTTAGCACTGATGTTGCTACAACTGTTTTCTCACTGACACTCTGTCTTCCCCCCAACTGTGGGCTGAAACACCTGTGTAAGATTGCATTGCCCTTAACTTCCTTTCTGTGCTGAGTGCTCACAGAGCCTTCTCTCATGGTCATTTAACTCCTTATACCGGAGGCTCCCAATCAGGGACTTTACTAGTAAAATTTCAGGTAAGCTAAGGCAGCAGGATAAACTGAAAACTCCAAATTCCTGTTCCATTAATTCTGAGACATTGTTGAGGAACTTATAGTTGTGTGAAAAGGAAAATTGTCTGTTGGAATCTGGTAAGGCCAAGAAAATGCCAGCATCATTGCATTTAGGATTCGCTAGCATAGAATAACAGGCGTGTAAACATGTTAGGTTTACTTTCCTTCCTATAAGAGGAGTGTGGAAGAAGCAGTGCAGGGCTGGCGTTGCGGGTCCTTGGTCATTGGGAATCCCGGCTCCTTTGACTTGTAATCTTTGGCTTCTGACTTTAAGATTACTTTATATGCTAAAATGTTTGCTAGAGAGATCCCACCTAAATTCCACATAGCAGGAAGGAAGAAGGGGTAGAAAGGCAAAAAATTCACACCTAGCTCTTCATCCCCCTTAAAGGAGCTTTCTCAGAAGTAATATACAGCAATCTCCACTTAGAGTCACGTATCAGAGTTAGTCGCAGGCCACACCAACTTGCAGGGGAAGCTGGGAAATAGTGCTTTTAGCTGGATATACTACCAGCAATAAAGTCAGGGTTCTGTTTCTAAGAAGAAGCGAAGAATGGATATTGGGTAGTAGAGTGACTGTGTCAGGTAAAGACAGGCTTGCATCTGGTTCACTTGGGGAACTTATCATTCTAGGTGGTTCTGACACAGCCAGCTCAGGGAACTGTTTCTTTTAGGGATTCTCATGACTTCTTTCAGATTAATTCCTTGACACTTTGACCATTTTAATTATACTGGGCCACCTGACCAATCTTACCTTACAAACAGTATTGTTCATACACACTTGTACTTTCTAGTTTCTCTGTCACAGCCTGTTGTGAGTATTATTTATTTACCTTGAAGACATCCTGTGTTTTTCACAGGACGGTCTACCTTCTACGGAAACAAACAGAAAACCAGAAACCCCAAAACAAAAAAGAAACCTCTCTTTTTCTATGGACGTTCATCTTTCTGTTTGAAACTCTTCTGATTATGGGGCTCAAACCCAGAACTGTAAAACTAAGTACTGTCAGTAGAAATTGGCAAAAATAAATTTAAAAAATGATTTTTCTTTTCCTCTCTCGTTATGGGTCATTACAGCTATGTAGCATAAGCTAAATTGGATCAGAAATGTTACCTGATTTTTGTAGATAATTAAATGAGCTACTGGTGGCACCAAATCTTACATTGCTTAGTTTGGATATATACAGCAATATTACCAAAGAATATTTTTCATGGGTAGGGCTTGCAAGTTTTAAACTTTATATAATGGTTTAATTCCTGTTGCAGTGGTTGTGCATGGGAGCCCAACAACTGTATCCACCTGTCTGTGGGAAAACCCCAATAGGGCAACACGTGGACAATTTATGACCATGCTTGTGGTCACCAAAGGGATGTTTGATCAGGGGTCATGGGAGAGAAAAATAAAGATGAAATATTTTGAATTACAGGGCCAGGTCTCATAGGAAGAATTCAAATCAGAACTATTTCCCTCCCTCACAAAGCTGAGGAAGTTTACAAAACCTGTCTCATTCTGGATTTTGTGGTAACTCCATCAGAAGGCCCTGCAGACAGCCCAGTAGGGGCCACTGCAGTTATGGACACAGTGGACTGGTGTCTGACTCCCTTCCTAGAAACAGGGAGACTGAGAAGAGGCTGGCCGGTAGCTTTGGAGGCCACTCTCTCAGGTGAGAGAGTTGTTGGTGCATTCAGCTTGAACTTCAGTCCTAGAGTTTGTTGGGACAAAGGACACATTAATATCCCCTTGGCCTAGTGTGATCTAATAGGGGATGAGAGATCTGGTCTGGAACAATTTAAAATCGTGTGTGAGAAGGGTGCCATGTTGAGGACAGAGAAGGTCGGTACTGAGTGGACTTCTGGAAGAGCCAAGGACTGAATTTCGTGGGACAACTGGAGAATTAGGATACATCATTGGGGAGGAGACCCTCTGAAGAATCCTAAAAGTGCCAATAAGAAAAAGGGTTAGCTTTAAGTACTCAGACAGCTTTAAGACAATCCAGACGGCACGGAGTCATATTTTGACTGTGCCCATCAGATAAGAACTTTTCTGTGCTTCCTTTCCCCTCCTCCATCAAAGCACTTAACCCTTGTGGCGCCAGATGCCACGTTAGCAAACAGGGGGAGCAAGAGAGATGAAAGAAAAGGATTCCTTTCAAAAGTCTTATCTTTGAATAAAGATTGAAGTACTGGTTGGTATATTGGACTGGATACTTTCAATAATCGACCTGAGACTATATATATTTTTTAATTTTTAAAAATTTTTTATTGAACTATAATTGATTTACAGTGTGTTAGTTTCAGGTGTACAGCAAAGTGGTTCAGTATATGTATACACACATACATTCTCCTCCATTATAGGTTATTACAAGATATTGAGTATAGTTCCCTGTGCTGTACAGTAGGTCTTTATTGGTTATCTATTTTATATAGAGTACTGTGTATATTTTATGATCTGAGACTGTATTAAAGCAATTGTAGGACTTTATGTTCCTCCAGAGTTTTGTGTCCGAACAGTCATTGTTCCAGATCAAGTTTCATTCAGGGGTAGAAGGGCTACCCGGTCCCATCCCCCAAGCAGGTGGGGAGTAAAATCAAAGTTGTTTCTGGTTCACCCTGAGAGAACTGAAGGTCAATATATGGATTACACATGCACTTTTAAAACAACCCTGCGAAATCGGTTCTAGTTTTAATACGAGGCACGGCTGGGGCTGAGTGCTTGCAGAGGGACCACATGCTCTGGGTATGTGGTTGGGGCAGAGTGTGACCAAAGTCCTCCCACTCTCCCCGCTGACCCCATGCAGCACCTGCAAACAAAAGGAGAGCCCCTTCCTCCTGCTATTTCCCCCAGGGCTCTCTGGTGAGAAAGTTCGGTGTGCTGCTCACTGTACAGGAGAGATGCTAAGGGAATTCTGTCTGTTAAGGCAGAGGATGTATTGAAGGGTGAATCTGGAGCTGAGAGGTAATACATTGATAAGTGGCACAGATAGTGTGACCAAAATGACATTCTCTGTGATGATGGGACTTTGTGCATTTGCTATGTTTGGGCCATAAACTTTTCAATTGCACAGAAAAGATATCCACTCTTCGCCCTTCTGTATCCTGCTCTTTGTCCCAGAGGACTGACCTATGTGGACCTCAAAGGGTTTAGACAATGGGGAACTTAACAGGAGATTGGAGGGAGAGAGGAGAGGGAGGATAGGGCATCAATTTCCTTGACTATCTTTCCACTGGGTTCCCTTGGGCTGTCTGTTGCTCAACTGAAGGGCAGCTCCTCTCCAGAAAGCCTTCTCCAGAACTATCTTTGGTTCTGGAGATCCAGATCTTCTACTCTCTGTGGTGAAGGGCCACTTTCTTATTTCCAATTTGCCACAGGTTGGTACTTCTGTAAATAGAATGCAAAGGAATTACTAGAAAAATGAAATAAAATTTAAAATAAAGACGTAATCAGAACCATTTTTATTATTGGAAACATCAGACATACAATTATTTTATTGAATTGCTATTGAAAATTATAAATGCTTACTCAATTTCTATACCTAGCTCATCTAACCAATAGTTGCTGGACCAACACCAGTCTATGGCTCCTTTCCTTTGCTTCTGGCAATTATGCTCTCTCTGTCCCTTTGACCCAGCGGTAGTAACCGTTCTGCTGCAGTATGCCCTAGTTTCATGCTGGGGTTTCCCCAAGTCCCACTTGAATTTTTTATAATTAGATCATTTGTAAGTAAATGGACCTGTCTCACCTTATCCTAGTTTGAGTGGGCCACTTGTTTTTGTTGTGACTGACTGATCAGCAGTAGATGTCTTATTGTGAATTTGGGGGAGAGAGTAAGACACTAAAGTGGGTAAATGGAAGTAGAGTTAGTATGATTTGAGAGCAAACTGAAAATTTGTAGGAACAAAAGATGATTGGAAAATATGCATTAAATGCTCTTAAGTTAACTGGATGGAATTAGGTTAGATTAATTTGTATGAGTAACTATTCAAACAAAGAAAAATATCTAGGAGTTTCGAGAGACTAGCTATGAAGTAGATTTATACTTCTGGCAGATACATATCTTTAAAATTGATAAAAGATTCCAACTATTTATGAGGCAACAGTTTCTTAAACATTACTTCTTTTAAAACAAAGACAGATTCTAGGTGGGGAAGAGTGAACATATTTCTATAAGTGCTTACAGAATAAACAGTTTGTGACTTATGAGATTTTTTCCCATGTAGATGTAACATATTCCTTCCCTTAAAATGTACTCTGAATTATTATGAGGCATATCTGAGTGATAAAAGCAGGGACCCAGCTTATAACCATAGAGCTGAGGGGAGGCTCCTCCTGTTTGCAGCAGACACGTCTGAATAATATTTTTCCTTTGGGAGTCATTCTATTTGTTAGCCTGAATGTTGTTATCCTTATAATTAAATGTGAGATTGTTAATGAACATAAAAACACTGATTTTGGAAATCTTAGAAATTGTTGGGAAGGTACATCATATACATTTTTCTCCTTTCTCCACCTTTGCTTTTTGTCTTTCAATAAAAAGTCTTTTAATTTGCAAAAACTAAACCTCAGAATTTTACGTAAGCATTTTCTAGAAGGACACATGGGAGAACAATCACCTGTGCTATCATAGCGATTCCTTGGTGTTTTAGGGTGAAAAAATGTTCAAAACATTTTAAAATAGTGAATATTAGAGATGATATTTATAAAATAAGGGTTGAGTTGCCCTATACCTTTGCAGCGACAAAACTGGTGAAAGTGATATTAAATTACCAACATGTTTGGAGTAAGGGACTTCTGTTGATTTTGTTGCTCACGTTGACTCTGCCTTTCTTGTAATGGCTTCATTCTTCCTCACAGAATCTGGCTGCTCCATCTTCAGCGGTTCCAGAGGGCCTTCCAACCACTGCCCGCCACCCACCCCGTGCCCCGCACGAGCTGGGAAGTCACCTAGGCTAGGTCAATCATAATCTTTCCACAGAACTTCCCACATTGGAGGGAAACAGCCAGAGCTCTTGCCTTTGGATGTGGCTCCAGTGCTCCTTGGCATGAGGAGAAACCTGGGAAAATGAGACTGAAGCTCAGAGAGAAGATGACAGGGTAGAGACTGGGGTAGAGAGAGAGAGAGTTATCATTAAGTTGACCAAGGTTGTAGTCTCTGACACCCTCAGTATGTTTCTATTTTTTCTGCAGTTCCTTCAATTTTGTGACTTATCCAGGTTATTTCAATATTAAGTCCTTTTTTCTTTTGGCTTTAGATAATTTGAGTTTGTGTTACTCGAAATGAAAACTTTCTTTTTTTATTGAAGCATACTTGATTTACAATGTTGTGTTAGTTTCTGGTGTACGGCAAAGTGATTCAGTTATTGATATATATTCTTTTTCATACTCTTTTCCATTATGGTTTATAACAGGATATTGAATATAGTTCCTTGTGCTTTACAAAACTTTCTAACTAATACAGCAGTTAAATATTGAGATATTTATTTTAAACACAATTTCTAGCACTTAAATTTAGCACAGTCCCTCAGTACTTTTTGGACAACATCCCCCCTGCCCTCTGTCGTCAAGATTTGGAGTCAACTTCCTATTTGGGGCAGAGTATAGCAAAATCTCCATTATGTTCCTCTAGTGGTGAACAAAAGTCCTTCAAAACTTGCAGATAACCTCCAGTTCATTATTGTTTCACTTTGGAATACAGAAACATTGTAGATATTTTAATTTTTGTGTTTAGCACCGCTAGTCCCTCAGAAGCCGTGGTTGTTCCTCAGTGGTGACCAAAGGAGAGGGTAACATTTGATGCCACTGAAATATTTGGAGCTGAAGAGGGCCTTAGTCTGTAATTTAAACAACCTGGAGTCCAGAACAGGTCATGGTGATGAAATAATATTCTATGTATAGAATCATGATTTTTAATAGCAGGAGTAGGACAGCAGAAAGAGTCACTTATATGCCTTGACAAGCCATGCAAAATCAGACTCTCTAGATAACTCCGAGGAAGATGTTTTATGTAGGATATGAATCTAGGCCATACTTCATACACCATGTGTTCACAGAAAAATGCAGTTTCTTAGCAACCATCACCTGGTTGTCAAGTTATTACTTGATTTTTATAGACACCTGGCTTTTTTAGGCACATGCATCACTAATACTTAAGCATAATATCCAGGTTAGTGTTGGAATAATTACATTTCACTTTTTTCCAAATAAAACTTTAAAAGTTAACCATTCAAACTTTAACTGTTTTTAAAAAATAAGGTAGACCATTGCAGGGAATGAGAAAAAAATTTCTGAGCTTGTTCTGTGAATGAAAGAATTCGTTCCTTTGTTCAATAAAACATACATTCAAGGCCCAGAGGATACAAAGATGAATCAGCTCATGTTTGCTCCCAGGAGGATCGTGAGGGAATAGTCACATAAAAACCAATGATACCACAACTCATAGTTGTTACGATAGAGGACAGCAGCAATCAGACAGACAGACAGACATGCGGCAAATAGTAATTGAGCACAAGTGGGAGAATTCTCTTTAGGTTGGAGTGGGAATCAGTCAGGCAGTTCTTCACAGAGGAGGTTGTGTTTGACTATTTGACTTTGGTTTTAGTGAATAAGTCTAATTCCTTTCTGACTAGACC
Source organism: Physeter macrocephalus (assembly GCF_002837175.3). NCBI lineage: Eukaryota > Metazoa > Chordata > Mammalia > Artiodactyla > Physeteridae > Physeter > Physeter macrocephalus. The sequence goes on along the minus strand of NC_041220.1, from coordinate 21,948,292 downwards.
TTTTTTCCCTTCCCATCACTCGAATCAAGAACTTCCCTCCGTGACTTAACTTGAGACGGAACACTTTTGCAATTAATGATACTAAATGATGCTTTGGGGATCACCAGAATGATACTTTTGATATCAATACACTGCTGTCATTTACACTGTATCTATTTAATGGATTTCCCTTGATCCCAAGTGCATATAGTTTGGTATCATTTACACCACTGTAGAGTGTAAATATACTGGAGGTGGGGTGTTTCTAGATAATACGATTACTTCTAATACACTGAGAAAGGCAATGTAAACAATTAAATTAACTGAAAAAAAGCAGGCTACTCAGCAGTATGCCCTCTGTAATCCCAATATTTTTTTATACATGGATGTATGTATAGTATATACAGATGGGAAAGATATTTTCTAATGCATTAGTAGGGGGTATCTCTGTTTGTGGGATTATGAGCTATTTTAAATTGGTTCTTGGTAAAATATTAACATTTTCTCAATTTTCTTCAATAAACATGCATATATATACCAGTGTTTTAGAAGAAGAAATCTCAGCTGGTGGGATATGAATCATTGAAAACTTGTTTTTTTAAAATATTTTCTTCAGTGAGCATTTATTCTAAAAAAAACCCTAACAAATGCAATTAGAAAAGAAGGAGAAAAGTTCATAACTTAGAGGACAGAAAAATTTAGGAGAACATAATAACTGACATGCTTAATATCTTGTGATGTTACTTCCCTTTGGCTATCAGTCAAAGTGGTCATTGTATTCTCTGGAGCATCCCACCTCCAAATCCCAGCAAGTCCAACCACTTCACCAGTGACTGTTTAGGCATATGACACAGTTTCTGATCCCTGAGACAGGACAGTGTGTGCTGGGAAGTTTCTTAAAAAGAAGAGATACCCTTTACTTCTTTGAGACATTGTGTGTAGATGTGATGTCTGGAGCAGCTGTTTTACTACTGTTACAAGTTGAGTTGTGGCCCCACAAAAAAAGATATGTTGGAGTCCTAATCCTCAGTACCTCAGAATGTGATCTTATATAAAAATAGGGTCATTGCAGGTGTAATTAGTTAAAATGAGGTCATACGGGAGAAGAGTGTGTTCCTAATCCACTATGACTAGTGTTCTTATGAAAAGGGGAAATTTGGGCACAGATCCGCCCACAGGAAGAATGCCAAGAGAAGATGAAGGCAGAGATTGGGGTGCTGCTTCTACAAGCCAAGGAATGCTAACGATTGCCATCAAACCACCAAAAGCTAGGAAAGAGACGTGAAAGAGATTTTCCCTCACAGCCCTTAGAAAGAACTAACGCGACGCACACCTTGATCTTGGACTTCTAGCCTTAAGAACTGTGAGACCATACATTTCTGTTGTTTAAACCCCCTAGCGGGTGGTACTTTGTTATGGCAGCCCCAGCAAATGAAAACAGTTACCTTGAGAGGGAATAACATGAGGACACAGGTGATGCGCTGAGGATGCAAGATAGAATATGGAACTATGGTCTAGGATGACATCCTTAGCAGCTGAATTAACAAACCTCCTCCTTGGAGTCCCATTTCCTTGGGACTTCCTGACATGTGTAACAATCACTTTTCCTAGTCATGAAAACCCCTTTGAGTTGCTTTCAACTACTAACAATTAAAACAAACGAACTGATTCAGCCCCCCTGCGTGTTCCCTTCTGTAATCCAAATTCTGATGTCCAACTCTGCCTGTGGGCCACCCTCCTCCACTAGTCCCCAGATGCCTCTCTATATGTCTAAACTCAAGAGGAATCGTGTAGCACTTGTCTTCTGCGACAGGATGATTTCACTGAGCATAGTGTCCTCCAGGTTCATCCATGTTGTCACAGATTGCAGAATTTCCTTCATTTTTCAAGGCTGAATAATATTTCATTGTATATAGTGTATTTTCTTTATCCAGTCACCCATCAATGGACATTTACGTTGTTCTCATATCTTGGCTATTGTGAATAATGCTGCTATGAAAATGGCAGTGCTAATATCTCTTCAAGATCTTGATTTCAATTCTTTTCGATAAATACCTAGAAGTGGGATTGCTAGATCACAGTAATTCTATTTTTAATTTTTTTTATACAACAGGTTCTTATTAGTTATCTATTTTATACATATTAGTGTATATATGTTGATCCCAATATTTTTAATTTTTTGAAGAAGTTCCATACTGCCTTCCAAAATGGCTGCACCATTTTGCATTCCCGACAACAGTGTACAAAGGCCCCAATTTCTCCACATGCTTGCCAACACTTGGTGTCTTTTGTTTCTGCACGATTCCATTTACCTAAAAGTATCTTATCTAGAGGCATCTAAAAGAGCCAAAATTGTAGAATCAAAGAGTGGAGTGGTTGTTGCCAGGGGCTAGGGGGTGGCGGAAATAGGGATTGTTTATCAATGGGCATAAAGTTTCAGTTAAGCAAGAGGAATAAGTTCAAGCGAACTGCCGTACAACATTGTACCTAGAGTTAACGATACTGTACACTTAAAAATTTGTTGAGAGGGTAGATCTCATGTTCACGGTTCTTACCACACACACACAAAAAAAGAAATCAAGAGGAAAAGAAGGCTAACTCATTTTTTTCTCCCAAGATTTCCTACTTCTGTGAAAACCAGAAGGAAGTGTGTTATCCAACTCTTTCACCTGTAGGAGCCCAGCCAGCCATGACCCCTGTCATGACATTTAAATAGCTAAGTTTTATGAGAAAAGCCAAACAGACAGACCGGTCTGTTAGTTTTCTCACAGGTTTCCAGTCTTTACTTAATGGTGCTTCAGGGATTGCCTGATTGTTCCCGGGTAGAAGAAGAAGAAGCAGTTTCTGGCCGATGCTCTGGCTTCTCACTTTTTGGAGTTGGCTTTTGGGACTGGAATCTGGAAGCAAAGAAACATTGCCATTTCCAATCCCTGCTTTGGTGGGGAGAAGCTTCGGTGAGGTTGAGAGGTTGGAATCATCTCCAAGAGGAAGAGAGAAAAGGAAGATTCTTAACACCAGGAGGCCTGGGAAATCAAAGAGGGTGGGATTTCCTGGACTTGGAGGTGCGCAGTGGGTGTGAAAGCTGGCCCTGTGGAACTTCCTGTCCTTGAACAGCCCCACTGCCCAGCCCCAGAGCTGTCCCTGTGCAGGTGCTGCATTCCCCTGCCTTCTGCTGATGGGGTTAAGATTCCTAGGATTGCTTCATCTTCATGGGGCTTCCCTGTGTCTTTAAGCTGTTAAACTAACTCACACCTCCACTGGGGAATGGGTTATGGACTTGGGGGAAGAGGATAATTCATTATACTCACATAAACTACCTAGCTCTTAATTTCCAGGTGGAAATCCCAACTGGCTGTCCTGCTTCCATTTGCATTGTGAGTCATGGGCTTGAATGATCTCCGGACAACACTTTGGAGTTTCCAACCTGGGATGCTGGTATGGAATCTCATTTACTCATTCATTGGAGAAATGGCAGTGGGTGGATATTCAGGGAGAGGTATTTTTGAAGGTTGTATTTCTCTGCTGACAAATAAAGAATGGGAAATGTCTTCCTTGAATGGTTTGTTTAGCAAACTGAAATAAATGATTTCTGAGTTACCCTCACAGAACTAGTGAAGGTAAAAAACTTTCTTACGAAGGACTCAGAGGGTGCAAAGAAACTAGATCATCCTTCTACCTGGTTTTAAAATACAGAACTTGCCATTGCTATTTCAAGATCTGTATAAAAATAGGTAATATTGGGCAGAGACCATTTTATTAAATATAACACTTGTATTTTTTTCAGTGCTGGTCTATTGCCAATCAATCAATAAATACTAGCCATTAAGTGCTTCTGCTATTTTAAATCATGTTATATTATTTCTTTCATTTACCACTTATACTGCCACTTACTAAGTGGTACTTCTGTTAAAAGTAATTTTCCTTTTGAAGTTTCTCCTATGGATGTAATTATAAAAATAACTTTCTGGGATAACTATAGAAATATTTCCTTATTAAAAATTTACTGTGAGCTTATTTCAGGTACTTAAGTTTTTAGATTTGATCTTATATCACTAAAAATATTTCTCTACAGTTGTTTTTTAGTTTATTAATTTTAATTATTTAGTTTTTAAAAAATCATAGAAGGAACAGATGCGTTCAAGGGGAAAGGATTTTGGAATCAGAGAGATCGGACTTTTAATCTTACCTCTGATATCTACTTGCTATGTGAGCTTGGTTATACCTCTCTGAACTTCAGTTTCCTTATCTGCAAAACAGGGATAATAATTTCTGTCTTGCAGGGTTAAAAGTGACCATGCATGAAATATGTCTGGTTAAACACTCAACTTGTATTATTTTATCAGCTTCTTCATTTTCCGAATATCACCTAGAGATAACAAATAATTTGTTTCATGGTAACAAGACCATAGAGCTTATTATTGTTTACAAAGAATTTTAATTGAGGGTGTTTTCAAGGTTTAGCTATTACCCTAGATTTGCTTTCTTTGAAAGTATATACGTGTAGCAGGAATATTACTAATATTATTTTAGAAGATAAATACTTAAATGTTATTTTCACTTAAAATGTTGGTGGTTTGTAATAGGTACTTAAGATCAGTGGAATTCCGCCTGGATTCAGATGGATTCATGAAATGACTTAATTGTCATGTTGATCTTGCCTGACAGAGAACTTTGCTTTGGTTTTAATTCTTCTTTGATAATTTCCTATTTCTCTGTAGTTTGTGGTGGTTTTCAGACGCACATTACTCAAAATGCTACAGATTTTTTTCCTTTCCTATACTGCCTCTGATAGAGGAAATATGATTCAATGTTACAATGATAATAATAAGCACTTTATGCTCATCAAAGTTTGAAACATATTCCTGTGTCTTCTCATTTTGTTTAACTTTCTCTGTCTCTATGAAATTACCTGAAACAGTTACCTATCGCAGTCTTGACGCTGTGTCCTTGGGTGGGAGTGCCCCTATGCAGTCTGTGTGAGCCCAGTGACTGTGGTGGATGAGCTGGATGTGAAGTGAGCATGGGCTGCGTCTTCCCCTGGGGTGTGCTGGCAGCTACCGCCTTGGTGGTAGTCACGGCTGGAACTGGAGGGGCTGGGGCCAGAGCCAGGGGTAAGCCAGGGCTTCTCCCATGCTCAGTGGTGGTCTCAGCCCTATTGGGGAAGAGATCGGGGTCTGAGGGGCTGGACTAGAAGCACTGAGCGAGGTGGGTTTCTCCTGGGTGGGATGGCAGTCTCTGCCTCGGTTTTGGGCCATTGCCAAGGCCTGAGGTTTTGGGGCTGCCCTTCTGCGCTGGTTTCACTTTCCCCCCAGTGTGCGTGCCTTAGTTAGAGGCGGGGTTGGAGTCAGAGGGGTGGTCCTCACTTCCTCCCAAATGTGCACAGGGCGGCACTCACCTGCGATGGTAGTCTCCGCCCTGGAGCTGATTTGGCTCCTCCCCATTGTACACAGTGACGTGCACGCTGACAATGGCTGCCTCCACCGTGATCCGAGGCAGGGCTGGGGTCTGAGCCGGCCCTGTTCTCTCCAGGCGCGCGCAGTGTCTCTGGCAATGGCGGTCCCTGCCTCCGTGGGGTGCAGTAACGGTGCTACAGGGGCTGGACCAGGAGCCCTGTGTGGGCTGGGGGCGGGGCACACTGTGGCAGTCCTGACAAGCCAGCAGAGCCCCAGGTAGTCTTTGATCTTCTGCTTCCGTGTTGTGATTGGGAGTAAGCAAGTCTACGTGTGCACGCTTTAAGAGCCGAGTCTTGGGTACTTACAGCTCCCTAGTAAGCCCCACTGGGTTTCAAACCAGCTGAGGGCACTCGTCTTCCCAGTGTCAGACCCCAGGGCTGGGATGCCTAACAAGTGGCTCGAACCCCTTGCTCCCCAGGGAGGATGCCCAAGCCTATGGTATCCCCCATTTCTTCTGGGTCCCCTGGCAGGGGTGTGGGTCTTGGCCAGACTGCTTCTCCTCCATGACTCTCTGACTCCATATGGATCTTTCTTTACCGCCTTGGTTATGGAAGAGCTGTTCTGCTAGTCCCCAAGTTGATTTTAGTGGGAGTTGCTATATATGCAAGTTGTAGTTTTTCATGTTTGTGAGGGGAGGGGAGGCCAGTGTCCTCCTACTCCACCATCTTGATCTCCGCCCTCCTGGGATTCAGTGTTAATATCACTTGTTAATATCGTTGCAAAGATTATTTTTACTGTGTAAAGTACAGTTGGTTCTTAAACTTTTTTGGATCCTGGAATTCTTCGAATTTCTGATGAACGTGAGGGTACCTCTCTCCATATACAGCAGAAATAATACGTACACACATTGTCTACAGTTCATCTCCCCTTCCCAGCTCAGCTAGTTAAGAGAACCTCTAGTTTCAACAGTACTGTTTATGGATCACATTGCAGTGCACCTGATAAGGCAGCTGGTTTTGCTGACTTATAACACTAATTTACATGTCAAGTGTGTGTGGATGTGAACACCTGGGACACACAGCACAAAGCCTTCTTCCAGCAATGCACTCTGATAATTTCACCACAGAGAAAGAATAAAGGTTGATTAATCATTCAAACTGTGTTCCATGGAAAAAACGGTAAGCTACAAAATGTTAACATCTTTTTCTAAGAAGAAAGAATTCTGTGTTCAAAAGGTTTAAGAAATGTTGCATATTGTAGTCATCTCACAGAGCTTCACTTGAGTATATCAAAGACTCTAGAAGTCCTGCAGTAAAGAAGCCAGTGTAACTCTTTTTGACCCAGCGTCTCCCCATATTATCAAACCACATAGCCTTTTTTTTTTTCCATATTTGGATCATTCTTATTAGGATCACTTAGAGTACACTTTTGGAAATGGTGACTACTTTCATTCATTTTTTTGTGATTCTTATAACAGCTGCCGCTTATCCCAGTGCCTATTGACAATGCTGTGGTTGCATCAGCATTTGGGAGGAACTGCTAGGTCCTTAGCTGTTGCCCTTCTCGTGGTCCTCCCTTCCATGTAGGCCAGATCTGAGGACTCTTGCCCTCTTCATCTACTGGTCCAATGTATTGAGACTGATATCGAGCTCAGCTTTCTGGTTTTTATTCTAGAAGCTTTTGAAGATAATAGAGGTCAAATGCACCCTTTGTAGTAGTTACCTCCTATTTCATTCTCAGCAGTTTCTATTTCTTTTTTTTTTAGCTGTTCTTTTCAGTATTTCAGTGACAGCTAAGACTAGAGCTTATCTTACTATAATCTCACCTTCCATCATCAGGCAGGTTTGAGAGGGAACAGAATGTCACGGGTGACCACGTTGTAGATGGCTCTGGGATTAAGAGGCCCAGGCTCCAATCCAAGTCCACTGTGACTAGCTCCATAAGCATGGCGAGCTGCTAAACCACATCTGTAAAATGGTGATAATAGTGGCGCCTACCTCATTGGTGCCATTACCTTGAAGCAGTTAATACACACAGTGGAGTTAGAACAGGGCATGGTTATAACAAGTGAGTGTTATCATTATTGAAAGTCAATCGAATCTGGTTCTCATGACCTGTTCATGGCCTGCTATACAGTAAACACCCAAACATTAGTTATTATTGCCATTATCATGTTACTCTTTTGACAGTTTTATTGACTATATTCTCACTGTCTTGATTTACCTGATTCCAGAATGAAGATATTTGATATAAACTGATTACAGAAATTTAAATTCTAGTACCCAGAGTTCCTGTTATGGAACTGATACGCGATTTTGTTGTTGACTTTCAATAGCGTGAACCCAGTAAAGAACAGACTATTTTCTTTCTTGCTTAGTTGAAAGAATTTCTCTGCCAAACTGAACCCAGAGGGTAGAAGAGCTATGCGTGTGGGAATGTGTCAGGATGTATCTAAAAGAGCTTCAGGAAGGGAGAAGAGGCAATTCTGTTAAACCTTCTGGAAATGCACAATCATCAAGAAAGTCACAGTTGATGGAAAAACAACCCAGTCCTTATTCCTGTGTTTATTTTCTTCGCTCCTAGCCATTGCATTACATTTTGCCACAGAGAGAAGGAACAGCGTCAATGTAAGTTTATTCTCACAGCCTAAGTAAATGGCTCAGAAAACTGAAAGAAAGTTAGGCTTAACGTTTTCTGTTCTGTGCTTATTCGCTCCTGTACATTCTATCTTGCCTCCCTTGCTGTGGGAATAGTTGCTTAACAGATTTAAGTGTGAAATAGTTTGCATGAATCAAGATTAGTTTCCTCCTGAAAGGAGAAAATGTGACTAGTACTAATTTAGATGTATTTGCATTGATCATTAGTTATTTTCATCAATCAGAAATATAACCTCTTAAGAAATGGAGCAGTTTGATCTGAAAGCAGGTGGGCTGGGCCTGCTGGGAACTGTCTCCTGTCAACAGGCCCTAGATGAGAATATACAGAAGCAGCCTGTGGCTTAAGCGAAGCCCTGTTCCGTATTTGGAAGCAGCTTTCAGACTCTTTTTTTAAATAGTGAGATTAATTTTTACATGAAATGTTATTTGGGACCCAGATGTGAAAGAAAAGGCAATAGAAATGGTTCAAGTCTGGGGACTTGGCTTCTCTTGCCCTCATTTTCCTCCTGAGATCGTCTCTGGGACACCTGAGAACTGCAGGTTTGGAAAGTACTGACATGCAGAATAAACGAATGCCCTTGTTAAATTTGTCACTCTAGTATATTAGGTGAAATACTTAAAAATATATTTAAACTTTTGTATTTTTAATGAACACTCTAGACGAGGGGTTGACAAATTTCTCTGTAAACAGCCAGAGAGTAAATATTTTGCACTTTGTGGGCCAAGATACAAAACTGAGACTAGGGCTTCCCCTGGTGGTGTAGTGGTTGAGAGTCCGCCTGCCGATGCAGGGGACACGGATTCGTGCGCCGGTCCGGGAAGATCCCACATGCCGCGGAGCGGCTGGGCCCGTGAGCCATGGTCGCTGAGCCTGCGCGTCCGGAGCCTGTGCTCCGCAGCGGGAGAGGCCGGGACAGTGAGAGGCCCGCGTACCGCAAAAACCAAAAAAAAAAACAAAAAAAACCCAAAACTGAGACTATTACATGCTTATATAACATGAGAGAAAACAAATATCCACAAAATATCTTTTTTTTTTACAAAATTCAAAAATATAATGATAAGGATTATTGAGTACATATAAAGTTTTGTAATACAGGCTGGCTAATGAGAAGAATTGAATTTTTTTCAGTAACATTTCGCTTAATTGGGGTTCAAGGTAGCATTTCCTGTCATCAAATCAATTGCAAATGCTCATCTGTAAAGACAGGTCTTAGCTTGTGGGATGTACAAAAATAGATTGTGGGTTAGATTTGGTCTGTGGGCCATAGTTTGTCGATTCCTGTTCTAGAATAAACTGCAATTGGAAAGTAGTAATTAGGAGATTTCAATTAATATTTAAAGAGCTTTTGTTTTCTAGTGACAGCAATGAACCACTTTCTCATTGCTATGATATTGGCAGTGCTTTTTCTCTTTGAAAGTAAAATTACAATACCCAGTGTTGTGGACAGTTTCAGAAAAAGTGAATTTCATGTATTCTCAGTGAGAGGCTTTTCTGGGAGAGAATTTGTCAAAATGTGTCAAAAAATCTAAAACAGTGCACATACACTTTGTTTGACCCAGTGATTTCACTTATAGGAATTTAACCCAGTGAGGATTATATTGAGGTATTTATGTGCAACAATCATGGGATTGTTTATCATGGCAAAAATTTGGGTGCATCCTAAATGCTTAGCATTAAGGGGATCAGTGAAATAAATGATTGCAGATATACAAAAGAGATTATTATGAAGCCACTGGAAATTTTATTGTGAAACTTTATTTACATGGAAAGATTGTTTTAAAAAAAGCAAGCTGCAGACATTAAGCATACTATGATCTCCATTATTGAATAAAAAATATGGGGAGCTTACGCATAGAAAACTAAATGAAAGACTACATGCCAAAATGTTGACAGTGCTTCTTTGTGAGATGGGAATATAGGTCATTATTGGTAGTAGCATAATCGTAAGTACTATTTCTTGAGTGTTTACCAACTGCGGGCACTCTGGGAATGCTTTACATACATAATCTCATGTGATCTTTAAATCAATGCTGTGAAATAGGAACGCTTATCTCCGCTAACATACAGGGAACACTGAGGCTTGGAGAACGTAAGTAGCTTTGCCAGTAGACACAGCAAAAATGGGGACCCTGGGTTTTGTACTCAGATGGGTCTCATTGCAGAATTTGCACTGCTGTCTCGCATGCCATACTGACTCTCTTCTTTTCTCCGTGCTAATTTATATTTCTAATCTTGCTCTGAAGTGCCAGAGGGTGTTTTTTAAGAAAGTTGAAGATGAGATCATTGGGTGTAATTACATTAAAAACACTGGATTGCCATGTAGAAGGTTTAACTGTTTCTTGTTCCATTTCTGCTGATTCTGCCTGTCCTTTCTACTGGCCCAAATGGGCTTCCATGAAGATTTGGAAGGGCAGAAGTCATTAAGCCAGGCTACTGCAAAGCATGGGCCTTCCAGTTGCCTCTAAGTCTATAGCCTAGCCAAGAAATATTTGTTTTCCTCCAAGGTGAAGAATAATCTTCCATATTTTCATTAAATTCCTTTGCTCCAAGAGACAATCTGACTCTAAGAGCTTTCTAGAATCAGTGCCAAAAGTGGGAGTGGTTATCAGTTGGTGACCAAGAGCCTTTCTCTTACTTCCCCACTATTCCCTGCCCTCACTCTCTACCACATTCCTTCAAAAGGGAACAGGGATAGTATGGGTCCAGGAGGGGAGTGTTAACTTATTCAAATTAAAATTAAGTGCTTATTTAATAAGGTGTTTACCAGAAATAAATTATCACCTGGATTTAAACTTCATGATTCTTTTTTCTGTATGCTAGGCTACAGATGCTATAAAAATGATGGCTTTTAAACTCCGACAGTTTCCATTCACTGAACAAGGTGAACTGTTCTGTCTTGCTAAATTGCTCTTTAAGATAATCAGTCCTGTCGCCAAAGGCCTGTGATCATCTTGCCACTTTGGTTTGTGTGATTGCTGTGTTACAGAGCACCGTCAACATGATCAATTTTTTTTTCTGACCTGTTTTGTCACATCTTTTGTTCCCAGCTCCTTGAAAACAGCATCATGGGTAAATCTATCTTTCTTTGAAGTTGTGAAGAACCATAGTCTTATTTATTGAACGTAGTTAAAATGGCCTGTTGTAAAATGATGCCAGATCACAGATAGACAGGTAGGGGCATGTAAAGTTATTTCAAGAAACACATGAAAAATTTTGAAACACTGGTACAAGTGATTGTAAGTGTAAATCTAGGTATTGAATTGGGATTTAATGGTCATGATTGACAGAATCTTTTTGGAGTAGGCAAAAATCAGGTTGTACAGTGAATTAATAAATAGTTAAGTACAATAATTGGGTGTGGGGTGAGGGATAGAGGGAACTAGTATTTAATGGTAGCTCTGATTTCTTTTTAGCTCCCATTCATTCATCCCTTTCTTTCACCCATTAACAAATGTTTATTGCATTCTCAAGGTAATGAGGACACAGAGGTAAGCAGGACAGACCCAATCTCTGTTCCCACGGGGCCTAGAGTTTCCCAGTCGGATGCTAAGATTCTTGCAGTGCATGTCTTCCACATATCATGAGAACGTATAGCTGTCCCACCTCTCACTTACACAGACACATAGTCATGGTGAATCTGAAAATGAAAGGGAGAGAGCAGTGAAAAAAGTTGACTTTTCTAGCCATGTAAAATTTAGATTGATTCATAATTTAAAAATACCCCCACGGGCTTCCCTGGTGGCGCGGTGGTTGCGCGTCCGCCTGCCGATGCAGGGGAACCGGGTTCGCGCCCCGGTGTGGGAAGATCCCACATGCCGCTGAGTGGCTGGGCCCGTGAGCCATGGCCGCTGAGCCTGCGCGTCCGGAGCCTGTGCTCCGCAACGGGAGAGGCCACAACAGAGGAAGGCCCGCATACCACAAAAAAAAAAAAAAAAAAAATACCCCAATGTGACTGGTTCAGACTAAAGGGGAATACTAGTCTAATAATTACTATCTTTTCATAATATTTTTAAGTTGGAGTTTTAATTCTCAAATAAAATGGTGCCAAATGATGGCAAGGTGCTGTCGACAACAGTGGGGCTACCCTGTCTCTGCTGGTCTTGCAAGAGATCATAGTGACTTACTGTTTGAATTCTTTTTGTGTAAACAGAAAATTTTTCCAATTCAGTATATTCATCTTATTATACAAATAGCATTAAATAGAAGAATAATTTTCAAAGATAATGCTTTTAAAAGGAATTAAGAACAATTTCTTACCTTTCTCACTAATATGAACATTTCTTTTATCAATTCTTCAAGAATCCTGGTCTGGAATCATATATTTTCCCCAGTAATTTGCTCTTGATCTTCTTGTAGCTGAGTGTCAAAGTGATCTAGGTTGTTTGTCTTTCAGCAATCCTTTTACATTAATTTCTGTATTAGGAACAATTAGTCTCTGATTTCAGAAGCTTTGTTCTCTTATTTTGTGCACAGTCTCAGAGGGGAGAAAGAAAAGGAATTTACTCTGGAGAACAAGATGGCTGCAGGAGCTCAAAGAATCCTATCCTCATATAACAGTATTTGAAAGAAATGACTTCTTTCCTGTATGTATTCCTTTTTCCACAGCTCTTTGTAGACTCACCTTCATGTTCTTTGGTCTACACCTAGGCCAGTCACTGCAAAAGGAGTGAAAGAACTGTGTTTGGCTTTAAGCCAATTATGATTCACCCCCAGGGTCTGGAGAGTTCAGCTTCCTCTGTGGCCATGGTTTCTTGAAGAGGATGGACACAATTTAGTTTTATTGGCACAAAGGTGAGCAAATGACTGTTGAGTAGGCAAGCTATGGTGTGTGCCAAAGTTGGTTTTGGCAAGTTAATGTTATCAATTCTGATAAAATTTTTTTCCTCTTATATCTGTTAAAAATTTTTCTCACTTCACAGTATTCTGATCCTTTTTTTTATTAAGATATAGTTTATTTACAATATTGTGTTAGTTTCAGGTGTACAGCAAAGAGATTCAAATACACACACACACACACACACACACACACACACGTGTATGAATGAGACTGTATTTGGAGACAGAGCCTTAAAAGAAGTAATTAAGTTAAAATGAGGCCATTAAGGTGGACCCTAATCCAATCTCATTGGTGTCCTTATAAAAAGAGATTAGGACACACAGAGAGTCACCAGGATGGTGTGTGCACAGAAGAAAGGCCATGTGAAGACATAGTGAGAAGAGGGCCATCGGCAAGCCAAGGACAGAGACCTCAGAAGAAACCAAACCAGTCTGTGGTGTTTTGTTATGGCAGATCTAGCAAACGAATATAGATAGTAATTAGTACCACCTTTTAATGAATACCTATGAAGTGTGAGGGACTATATTAGGAGGCCTTTATGAATTACCTGAGGTAAGAATGATCCCATTTTAACAACTGAAAAACTGAGTCTCAAAGAGGTTAAACAACTTGTAAATGGAAGAATTGGAATCAACCCATTCTAAATACTTCCCATATACCTATGCAGTCTGGATAAAGTAACTTCTATCTATATATTATATGTATATATATATAAAATATATATACACACACATATATATATAATTGTATTATATGTAATATGTGCATGTATAAAGTACATTTATAAATATATAAAAACATATAAAACTTATTGAATTCTTCCTATTTGTTAGGCATACAGTGCTAAGCATGTTACATGAATTAGTGTGTTTAATCCACACCATGACATTATGATGTGTGCATTATTATTATTCCATGTAACAAATAAGGCTCATAGACTTTGAGTCAATTTCCTAGGATCACACAGGTACCACGTGCTGGAGTCAGGACTGAAGCTTGGATAATCTGACTCTAGAGCATACTCTATCCAGCCTCTAAGCTACTTTCTGTTTGAATGGATCATCAGAAAAAAAGGTTTATGAATGGAAAGTTAAAGTCAAAGCGACACAGCGCACCCACAATAGAGGAGAAATATAAAGTTGATGATATGTTAATCGGTGAATGGATCTTGAAGAGATTTTAAAAATGCAAATTTGAAGTAATATTTATTAAGAAACTAGTATGTGCTTGGACGTATTTATTTCTTGTTATAGCACATCACCATAGACATAGGCCAGTCTTTTAATCAATTAGCCAGTCAACTAAAGGATCAACAAAAGAGACACAGGCAGTCCCTGAAACGGCATCATATCAACAGAGTGGCAAGGCGAATTCCCCTTTTCCATAAGGATGCGCTATAATTAGGGCTCGGACAATAAATGCCCATTATCAAATGACTACACATGTGATCAAAATATGCCACAAACAAGCATATTCACTTGAATATAAACTTGTAAGATATCTTAAAACGAAAAAAATATATATTGAAGTCCTGTAAGGTGGACATTGATATCATTCCCTCGCTTGCCAATTTTATGTTTCAATAAAGTGATATTAGGCACTTGAGGTATCACTGTGGATAAGACAAGGAAGTTCTAGTTGTTCCTGGTGATGGCAGGTGGTGTCTATGAAATCACAAAGTGGCTATAAGTCTCGATTTTTTTTTCTAAATGCCAATGATACCTCTCTCACAGCTTACTTGAGTCACTGCCCAGCAACCAATGGATGAATGGGAAACGCAGCAAGATGTGAAGCAGCGTATTACTTAGAAGCAATGAATGGAAACTCATGATTTGTGAAGAATTCAGAAGCAGGACTGACTATAGGAATTCCTGTGATTCATATAAAATATCCTGACTTTTTGAGCTGTAAAATCGTTTCTTGGTTAATCTGAGTTTGATTTCTTTTGCCATTAGTAAATTATATGTAATATGCCATATGGTTTTGAACTAAAATTAATTCAGCTTTGGGAAATTTTACATCATCCTTTGGTATAACTCTCTAAGACTTCAAAAGCTCAAGATTGAGAGTGATTTCCTTTGATTTGCATTTAGCATAGTATTGGTAGGAATAAACTTAGAAAGTATGTTAGTCTAAATCACACCATAGAGATTTTTATACCATAGAATAAAGGATGGAGGTTGGATTGAGTGAGGTATTTAAAAAATATTCCTCACTGTCTTATAAAGTGAAAGACTGATAGATTCAGCAACAAACCCTCCAAAATTCACGTCTAGCAGGCAGGGGGAATAGTCATGACTCAGCACTGCTGAGGAAGAGTGAGAAATACTCAAACTGATTTCTGTCAAGATCAAAAGGAGAAATTTCTTAAGTGAATTGGAAAGCTTTTTATGATGGCTAGTTCAGATTGTTGGTTTTTTTTTTTTGATTGGACACTTAAACTGACACTTTCTTTAGATATTTAGGCCACAGTGGCTGACTAGTCTCCCTTTACTTTCATCAAAATGACCCCTTATGTTGCTGGCAGTCATATCATATTTCCCAAGTCCATTCCCTTCCCAGGCTCCAGGACCACAGCCAGGTTCTCATCCTTCTCTGTCTGCTCAAACCTCCAAAACCTGTCCACCATCCCCCTTCTTACGGATGAGCTTATTTCCCGTTTCACTGAGAAAAAAATCAAACAGCGAGGACTCCCATAAGCTGCCGCAACCACTGCTACACAGCTGTATACGTCTGCTTTCTCTCCTAATGTTATAGATGAACAATTTGTTACCAAAGAAAAAAATTCCAATGCCTCCAGTTACTTACCTGCTAGATCTCATCCCTTCTCCTCCATTCAAGGACATTGCTCAGCAATTCTTCCTTCCTGTCCTTTGTAATCAAATTGACCCTTTCTCCTTGAATCTTCTCTTAGACTGCAAATATTCTTTCAAGTCTCAGATTCTAAAAAAGAAAGGAAGAAAGAGAAGGAAAAGGTCACTTTTCATGACCTCACATTAGGTAAGACCTTGAAATGAATTTTTTGTATTGGTTCTTTCCAACTCCTCTTCTCCTATTCTCTCCCAAATTCAATAAAATCAGGATTTTAATCCCACAAGTACATCTAACTGCTCTCGTGAAGATTAGCATTCATGTCCCTGTTGTGAATACTGATGGTCAATTCCCAGTCCTCATGTTACTGATCCCTAAGCATTTGACATTGCTGATAATTCCTACCTTTTTGAAATGTGTTCATCACTTGGCTTCAAGGACACTCCTACTACCTCACTGGTCACTCCTTCTCAGTCCCTTTGGTGGTTCCTATTCAGTTCTGATCTTTAGATGTTGAAGTGCAGCAGTATTTTGACATTGAACTTCCCTTTTCTATTTACACTAACTACGTAGTGTATATCATCCAGATTGGAGATTCATACATTTATACCTCCATCCCAGGTATCTCTTCGGAACTTCAGATTCATTGATCCAACTGTCTACTTGACATTGCCACCTGGATGTCTAACAGATGATTTAATGTTACCATGTCCCAACACCTGCTTCTCCCTGTCTTCCACATCCAGTAAAAGGCAGCTCCATTTTTTCAATTTCTCAGATGAAACCATGACCCTTCTCTTTCTTAAGGCCACACCAGATTCTTCCATAAATCCTTTTGGCTCTGCCTTGAAATTTTTCCAGAATCTTACCATTTCTTTTACCACCATAACTGCCATTCTAGTCTTATCCAGCATCATTTCACCCCTGGAATACCTTCTACCTGGTTTCCTTTTTTCTGTCATTGTCTCTCCTACAGTCTATCCTCAAATCAGATGCCAGAATGATCCTTCTAAACCTAAGTCAGCTCATGTAATTTCTCTGTGCAAAATCTTCCTGTAGCTTCTTCCCATCTCATTTGGAATAAAAGTCAAAAGTCATGATATATGCCTCTTCTGCTTGAATGATATTATGTTTCACCTCATCTTCTACTACTCTTCCCTCATTCACTCCCTTCCAGCCACACTGGCCTTGGGGATGTTCCTGAGAGGCCAAGTATGCTCTGCCTCAGGGCTTTTGCCCTTGCTATTTCTTCTGCCTTGAACATTTCCCCCCAGTATTTGTAAGACTTGCTCCCTCATCATGTTCGGATTTTTACTCAATGGTCATCTTCTTTTTTAAGGTTTTTCATACCAGTTATTAACACCTGCAACCATCTCATTCCTGGCTTTATATTTTTTGGTGGCACTTTTCACCATCTGACATGCAGCTATTTTACTTAACTTTTATTGTTGTTCTTCCTAGAATGTAAGTTCTGTGATGGCAGGGGTTTTTGACTCCCTTTAACTCCAGCACATTGAGCACTGCCTTGCATTTAAAAGGTACTTGGTAAACGTTTGAATTTCTGAATATATGAATACAGTTGGGCATCTAAATGTAACTTGTATAGTTTTTCAGAAGGTCTGAAATAAGTTAGTGATTTACAGCACTAGGTTTCTGTATTTTAACATAAGAATTCTGTCTTATAAAAAGGAAAAGATATTCTGTACGCTAATTAGATGGGCATTACTATAATTGGTGTGGTGATATAGGGAATTAAATAAAATTAGTGAAGCCAAAGTTTACGCTTTTCATTGTGAATTTATGGCTACTTTTTCCAAAATAGATTTTTGTTCTCTTTCACTTCAGTGGTTTTGAATGCTTCCCTATGTTGTTGGGGTGTTTTTTTTGTCTCAAAAATGGATTATCTCTGTAGGTCATCTATAGAAAAGTAGAATCTGTTACATTTATAAATGATCTTTTGAATGCCAACACAAACAGCAGAGGGAAGGAAAGTTAGCTAAAGTTAGGTTTTTGAGTGACTCCCAAGATCTACATGAGTGGTTTCCAAGTGTAGGCTGCATAAGGACCCCCTGAGGCTGCTTGTTCAATTCAGCTTCCTTGGCTCCACGCCAGGCTCGCTCTGCTAGAATCTCTGATGATCGGCCCTGGGAAACTGTGCTGTAACAATGCCCCCAGGGGTCCTGAGGCAGAGCTCCATGGGTCTGGCTTTGAGATGCTGTTCTGATCATTCAAAAGTTGTTCGGCATCTTTCCTAGAAATCAAACGAAGGCTTACAGTAAGAAGAAAAGTATCGTGAATTTCACTCCTGTGGAGACCAGTCATCCTGCTATGAACTGTGGCTTGTCTGCAAACTGCGCCCCCCATCCCCAGGGTGCCATCTTTCATACGTGCTGTGGCATACAAGGTGGGGGGGAATGAGTAATTTCAACTAACCTCTGCCTGATCAATAGTAACCTATCACCCTCAGTGAAAAAATAATTCTAAGGAAATGTCACATAACTGTAGGTGGTTAGAGTCACCTCCTGGCCATGTTTGCTGACTTATCATCATCCAGTCCACAAATTGCGACTTTTTTATTTTTATTTTTTTGTCTTGACGCCTTTGTCTCCTTGCTCCTTTCTTTATCCTAAGGGAATTAGGTGATTAAAAGGATCAGAGTATGATACACTGCTACCGTGGAGACCAGAAGTTACTCAGCTCCTGTACGGGCTGTTTTTTTCCCCTCTTTAACCAGCTGTTATTCCACCAGAGTAAAGGGTTTTTACCACGTAGAAATATGAGCCTTTGAAATCTTTCCTTTTAGCTCTAGTTTGTGTGCGAAAGGAATGCCACCAAACACTTTTCATTAGTCTGAGACAAGGTGCTAAGAAAATGTTGGGTTTGGAGTCGTGAAATTTCCTGTCACCATGGTGTTTGGTTTTGGGACTTGTAGTTATTTTGTTTTAAGCTTTTGGTTAGCATATTATAATCATGAGTGAGAAGACATAGAGTGCTTTTAATGCACTAACCTCCTGCTATGAGAGGAGACGGAAATGTTGGTAATTGCAAATTATTCATAAAATTCTATCCACCCCTTTGAGCACCTGCTTTATCCAGGCACTCTTCAAAGTGCTTTACATGTATTATTTCATGTAACGTTACATCAGACTATGAGGTGAATTTTGTTATGTCCATTTTATGGGTGAGAAAAGTGAAACACATTGAGTTTAAGTGACTTGTGCATGCAGACTTTCTAGTGATGAAACTAGGAGTGGATCCTGGAACACGGAGCCCACACGTGAAACATGATCACCGCTCCACAGAAGCTACTGCTGAATCAGCTGTGTGTACTGTGACAGTGCTGCTCTATAACTATAATTCAGGTCACGTTCATGTCAGATGTGAGTGTGCGAGTCACAAGGCTAAACCAATAGTTATTTCAGCAAGTTGTAAAATATCCTAGAATTCGGGTGCAGCTGACACCCCTGGTGTCTGCCCCACAGTCTCTAGGTGCAGCTCTGATTTTAGCAGCCCCTGTGGTGGCAGATCTCCAGAAATTCAGTCTCAACTCAACACAGCCAACCTCCACCTGGAGGCCAGTTATGGGTCTTTCTGTGCTTTACCCCAGGGTCTTCTCTGACACTCTAGGAGCTTCTTACGTTGTGCACGCGAGCAGCCAGGAATGGTGGGAGAGTTAGCTGCCCAGGGGCAACTCTCAGCCAATGAGGGTGGGGGAGGGAGAGTAGTGCATAAATGCTCCAGCCTCCCATTGTCAGCTGGATAATTCTAGAAGGCATTCCATATGCTTCTCAGAGGCCCTGGTAGAATCGAGACTCCTTCCTGGAGGAATCCATCTGTGACCTCGAAAAACAACTTAGAGTGGTTTTTCCTCTCACCTCTCTTACTCTCTCCCCATCTGCTCCTGCTTCCTGGGGTCAGTTCCTAAATAAACTACCTGCCCCCAAACCTTTGTCTCAGGTTCTGATTTCTGGGGGAACCCAAACTAAGAACCAGAGTCATTTAGCAGCCTTCAAAATTGTGATGATCACACAGTACTGAGAGTACAGCCACCAAGGATGTGGTCAAGCCTGTGTGGTCAAGACACACTTGTGTGAGTTTGGATCCTGGCTCATACCGTACAACACTGTCAGTTAACCAAATATTCTGAGCCTCAGTAATGTCAAATGGAAAACTGGGAAAAATACTACTACCTCCTAGGATTGCTATGAGCTTGCCCAGAACCCTGACATACCAGTCTTGGTGTGGCTGTGATCCTTGCCCGACTTCTAGACTCCCCTCCCTTCAAGACACATCTTGGTTGACACTAAGATGTGTAGAAGGAAGAGTGTGAAATGGACATGAAGATGTGTGTGTGTGGCAAATGAGAACTCAGAACATCCATTTCTCTTCTGGGAGAACAAGGTGAACTGAATGTTGGCTAGTGATCTCTATTCATAAAATATGGCAGAGGATGTATGGGGTAATGTTTTCTCAATATTCTCATAAGGAATTTTATCAAAAGTGTCTGCTTTCCTCCATTACCCTTAGAGGAAAGACCTATGAGTTTACTGCAACATATAGAAAACTCTGGAGACTCAAAAAATGCCAAAAGTTTCCATTTAAATTATACCTCCATTTATTAAAATGCTTCTACTTTATTAAACTTTCTGTCCCTTGCTGTTAAAGGGGTGTTACAGTGAATGGGAACGGAAAGTGGGTGAGTGTGGAATGGCTCCAGAATTGCCATGGAAACAGGTGGTACAGCCAATCAGTGAAGAGATATGTGTTCATCCAGGAAGTTTTTCAAATTGCCCCTAAAGGATATCTGACTGTATAAGTGAACTGCATAACCACAACTGGTAAGCTGGTGCTCTGTGTCCACTATGCAAGCCCAAATCTATGTCGTCAGTAAAAGAAAGCTTATCTTGCACTTATCTAGCTCTATGGCTTCGAAGATAATAGAAGATATCTAGGCTTCAGTTCCCTCTGCTTTTGCAAATAACAAGAGAGACAGTGGGGATGGCAATACTAACTGACATGTGTGTTGCTCTTCCCACACTTCCAAGGGGTTTTATAGCCATTGACCCATTTGATCCTGTATGACAGGCAGCCTTGGCCTTGCTATCCCAGTATCACAGAGGAGAACGCTGAGGCACAGGGGGTTTCGTTCTTTGCAAATAACGAGACAGTGGGGATGGCAATACTAACTGACATGTGTGTTGCTCTTCCCACACTTCCAAGGGGTTTTATAGCCATTGACCCATTTGATCCTGTATGACAGGCAGCCTTGGCCTTGCTATCCCAGTATCACAGAGGAGAACGCTGAGGCACAGGGGGTTTCGTTCAAGGTCATACAAATGATAAGTAGTTAAAACGGGACTAGATTCCTGAACCCTCTGTGTAACTTTTTCCTTTCTGCTAAGGCATAGCCCAGAGATAGACTGGAAGAGGATAAAAGACCTTGCTCTAAGTTTCTCTGGAACTTGGAAAAGTCCTGCTGGTACTTTGGGAGGCAAGATTGAAGTGCTGTTCATGGGTCCACCTCTTCTCCATCCTGACTTCCATTTCTGCCCTAATCAAAACCAAATTCTTTTTCTGCAGCACAGTTTCTTCTCCATTAAACCTTTCTGAAGTTAACTTATACCCACATATATAACTCTTCAATTCCCACATTACTTATTCTCAGAGTTAACGGATAAGGTACTGTGTTGGGATTTCCAAGAAATACATATTTGGGCATTGAGTTGACCAAAATATATTTCTCATATATATTTGGCCTTTGTCCATGGCATTAGGAAAACAATAAACTGGAAAGTAAATAGCAGATACAATCAGTATATGAACACAAACAGGTAACTCGGTAAAAATTGTAATAAAACATGTGTTTGGAGAAATGTAACAATTCCTTAATTGTAAAGTAGGGATGAGAATATTGGATGTATTATTACTTTTATATTTACGACAAGGCTATGAAGCAGATATCATCTTACCTTTTTAGTAGGCGGGGAAACTGGGACATAAAATGTACTAAGTCACCTTTCCAAGATCAAATAGCTGGTGTTATAGGAAGGAACTGAACTCCATTTTAAGTCCAAATCCTATCGGTTTAAACATTGTACCAGATTACTTCATCCTTAGGACTCACACTTTAAAATACTTTCCATTTGCTCTTACCTACCGATTGAAAGTATAAAATAGGAAGTGGGGTTATTTGATCAAAATGAATAAAATGATTATTATCTAAGTAACTTCTTAAGTTCATATCTGTGGATAGTATTGGCCTAGGTGTTAGGAAAAAAATCCTGCCTATAGAATCTTATGCTGGAAAACACCAACATGTCTTAGTCTTATTTTTGGTGACCTGTGTGTGCCAGACCTGTGTTTTAATAGAATTGTCAGGGGCACATTTAATTGATGAAATCTGGCTTATCCTTTGAACTTCACTTTGACTACTACCACTTCCAGCAATCTTTTATTTCTTTCTTTATTATACTCATAATATTTTGTCAATATTTTATGTATGCAGTGGAGTTTTTATACATGACTCTGTTCCTCTCAGACAAGGGTTTCTAGAAGACAGGTACATATATTGTACTTATATTTACCTTTCATGATGGCTTGCCTGGAGTCTTAGGCATGGATAAGTGTACTATAGACATTCGTTGAAATGAGGTCAAATACCTTCCCTTAGTTTAAAATAACGCCTCCCCCTTTTTTTTAAAGTTTTGCAACCATTACCACAATCTAAATTAAATTAAATTAAATTAATTAATTATTTTATTTTCTTGGTCTTGCCGCACATGCGGTTTGCAGGATCTTAGTCCCCTGACCAGGGATCGAACCTGAGCCCCCAGCATTGGAAGCACACAGTCCTAACCACTGGACAGCCAGAGAATTCCCATTTAAAACCCTTTTTTAGCTTTGCCTTTCAGTGGAGAAAATTCTATTCTGAATTTAGGTTTTGACCTATCTTTCTCTAAGGAATTCTAGAAAAGAAACACTTGAAAGTGAAAGAGGTATGTGAGGGGCTTCCCTGGTGGCGCAGTGGTTAAGAATCCGCCTGCCAATACAAGGGACACGGGTTTGAGCCCTGGTCCGGGAAGATCCCACTTGCCGCGGAGCAACTAAGCCCGTGCGCCACAACTACTGAAGCCCGCGCACCTAGAGCTCGTGCTCCGCAACAAGAGAAGCCACTGCAATAAGAAGCCTGCGCGCCGCAACGAAGAGTAGCCCCAGCTCGTCGCAACTAGAGAAAGCCCACGCGCAGCAATGAAGACCCAACACAGCCAAAAATAAATAGATAAATTTATTTTTTTAAAAAATAAAAGAGATATGTAGGAAAAAACCTTGATTGATTAGATAATTTAAGCCTCCTAGACTTTTCCAAAATTTGTGTTATCTTTTTTTTTGTTTTTTGGCTTTAATAGTAGATTGGGCAGATATTTATTAAAATCTTAACTTCTGATGCTTAGGTTTTACTCCTGTAGGAGATGCACCCTGCTGGGCAGGCACTGCATCCAGTGTTACTAAGAGCTGTGCATAATCACCTTGTGAAAATTAAATTGCGTTTTATGAAAAACAGATAGAATCCCAGGCCCAGAATAGATTGTGTTAATTCACTGCGTTCATTTATTTGCTCCTTTAAAACCATTTTGGAAAGAAGATAACCTAATCCAAAGAACCTGAGGATGACAGATTTTACATGTTGTAAATAATGACAAAAATATTGACCTTCATAATACTAGTGTGCTAAAAATTAAGAAAAAAACTTCTTTCCCTTTCACTAAAATTAGAATGAACATTTCTTTGTTCATTCATTCATTAAATTGTTTTCTGTATTTATTCCCTCCCTTTTCTCTTCAAGGGAGCTTTGAATTTCTTTGGTAGCTTCTCTTCCATATTGGTTAGAATGCATTCAGTGGTTTAAAAACCAGTTGGTCTCAGATCTTTTGGTTGATCATTTCCCTGAAGTCCTTTTTTTTTTTTTTTTTTTTTTTTGCGGAGCACAGGCTCCGGACGCGCAGGCCCAGCGGCCATGGCTCACGGGCCCAGCCGCTCCGCGGCATGTGGGCACTTCCCGAACCGGGGCACGAACCCGCGTCCCCTGCATCGGCAGGTGGACTCGCAACCACTGCGCCACCAGGGAAGCCCTGACGTCTTTCTTTTGAAGGAGGAGTTAGAGTGACATTCCTTCTACTCAAAAAATCACACCTACTGGTGTGCAGTTACACTGCTGAGGAACTGCAATGACTTATCTATAAAACTATAGCTACATGTCTCGCTCAAGTTATCACATGTTGTAAGTAGAATGACTGTAAATTTGGACAATTAGCATTATAATATATAATAATATTTATTATTTTGTAGTTAAAACTGATAATATTGTGGTATGTTTTCTAAGAAAACGTGCTTGTGCTCATAGGGTTCCTGAGTCCTGAGTCCTCCAGGTTTCCATCTTTCTAGGTGCTTGTTACATTTCAAAGACAAGGCTCTATTTTGTTGACCCATCAATTGATGGTCCTCGTTACTGGGTGTGCGGCAGAGTTATTCTGTACTGGGAGGAGCCATGTGTTGTTTGCTGCCCTTTAACAAGCACCGAGGAAGGAGGAAGATAAAGTAGATCAAAGTAACTTTGACAGAAGCCTCTAGCAGGGCCAATGGGGATGAGATAGTAGAACAATTTGGGAGTAACTATGTACGACTTCAAGTGATTTATTGAAAATTAAATACTTATATCTAAGTTCTTATGAGAGAGTGTGTGGACAGGTTTTTAACAGTAGGTCAAGGAGAGAAAGAAAGGATTTTATGGGTTCCTGGGAGAACTAAATAGACAGAAAGAAGAAACTGTTTAATTAGCATTTAATCCACATGTATACTGAAACCTGAGAACAGTATGCTAGCACATATATATGGAATCTAAAAAAAAAAAAAAAAGGTCATGAAGAACCTACCGCATAGAACAGGGAGATCAGCTCGGTGCTTTGTGACCACCTAGAGGGGTGGGATAGGGAGGGTGGGAGGGAGACTCAAGAGGGAGGAGATATGGGGATATATGCATATGTATAGCTGATTCACTTTGTTATAAAGCAGAAACTAACACACCATTGAAAAAGCAATTTTACTCCAATAAAGATGTTTAAAAAAAGTATTCTGTTTAGAACAAAATGTGTCCACATTTATAATACCTTCCAGAAGGTTAAAAACGTGAAGCATTGCGTTTGTAGAGAATTCGTTGACTGACTTCCAGTCAGCTCCCCTCCCTCCCGTTCCCTTTCCTCAGGGTGATGGGAAAGTCTGGGAAGAGAGAGCAGCTGTGAGCTTCCCGATTGTTCTGAACCCCTGTTCAAAGCAAGGCTGGGCTTCCTGAGCATCTGGGAATTCCTTCCAAGCAAACTTGATCAGACCAGTTGTGACGCTGAGGATGGGAATTGATGTGACTTATCAGCCACACTGATTCTGAGGGTAGTCAGGGAGAGAAGCCAGGGGGTCAGAAAGCTCCCTCTCTAGGTGACAGGCTCAAGTTGTCGCATGTAAGTAGAGTGACTGCATATATGGCCCGTATGATTTATTGTCCAAACTGGGACATATTTGAAAGTGAAAAGAGGAACTATTAATAATTAAGTCAAGACAGTTTTAAACCGTTTCTAGTAAACCAGGATATGTGATCACCTTACAGACGAATCTCATTCATTTGTTTTGTCATTCTGTGCGTGGGGCACCAATCTCTCCACTGCCTCCCCAGATTTTTCACTAAGGGAGAGCTCACTAGACCGTATAATAATACTTAGCACCTATTTAGTGCTAACTACATTTTCTTGTGGATTTTCTCATTATAATGCTGTAAGGTTGGGGATTTCCTATTGTTAGGCAACTAGAAATGGAGTCTGTACAATGCAGTCTTAGCTGTACGTGGTCAGATTCCCTCTGTGTTCCTTTTTATTCTCACTCTCAGTGTTAAAAGAAGACAAGAATAGAAACCATTTCACATTCTACAGGTTTTCTCCCCACAGTGTTTCTCTCCCACTCCAAACTATGGCTGGCCAGTATAGTTACCTGAATTCAATAATTTAACTTATTCTGTTCTTTCTAGTTAAAGTTGATGCCTTTCCTCTTTCCCTGTAATGAGATTTCTCTTTCTGAGTAACTTACTGGTCAATCTTATTTTTAAGAAATATAATTGCCTGTTAGTTCTTGCTTTGTTCTTAGTTTTTCAGTTTCATGAATTCAAAATGCAAATTTATCTGATTTTTCTGTATTTTAGCCTGCTCACTTTTAAGTGTATAAAATATTTTACCAATTTAATAAAACTCTGACTCAGAAAAGTATAAGAAATACTAATAGAGTACCTGCTTTTTTGGGCTTCAGAGTAATACTACTATTTTGAAAAATTCCATACTTTTTAGAATGAAAGTAGAGTTTTTAGAAAATACATTTCATATTTATCATATTAAGTATTCAGAATCTAATATGAAATTTGTTTTTGCCTCAAAGCTGTAATCATCTTGAATGAAATCTGAATAATTCTAAAATCACTTGTATACTAGTGTTGACCTAAACCAAATAGACTGCCATTTATTTCTCTAGCAAAAATGGGTTTACTTGGTATCAGCAGAGAATTGCATTTGGGGTCTGTAACCATGGTGAGCCACATGCAATTCTCTGCAGGGCAAGGGAAGGAGAGCTCTTTTATAGAGAGGAAAGGGAAGTTGGGAGGGCTATAGAAAACAGCATCTATGGCTTCTCAGTGGCTGAGTCCTTGCCAGGAAGGAGTCCTTTCTTCTTCCTCTTGGGCTCTGCTATCACTGTAGGGCGTGAGAGCTACACTTCTAGTCTCCTGACTCTGTTTAATTGAGGTTTCTTATTATTAATTTTTTACACCAGTAAAACCAAAGTGAAAGGTTTTAAGAAAACAAAAATCAAAAGATGGCAATTGCACTCTAGATTGATGTATTTATTCATGTAGTTTTTCTTGTTTGCTTTCCTTTTATGCCGACTGCTGAATATAGGTGTTACTATATTTTGTCTTACTCTTTTCAATTCGTGAAGCTAGTAATATTTGACATGAAGAAAAACAGGTTTATCATATATTATTTCTACACCTGTAACAGCTACATGTATTTTTATATAAGGAAATTCTGAAAATGATGTACTGGGTGAGAAGCACTTCCGGAAATATGGAATAAGATTCTCCAAAAGCCCATTCCTTATAAAAAGCGACAAGAACAATGGAAAAGAATGATCAAAGTCAACTGTTTCAGAACTCTGAAAATTAACTAAAGGCTTGCCACAATTTGAAGGACATTTATTCTTGAAACTTGAATAATGAAACTTGGTAAGAACAGAGAGCTTTCTGGATGTTTAATTTGCCCTCTCTTATCCCCCCTCTCTCTAGCCCTCTCTCTGGTTGCAAGGTTGCTGGTCTTCAACAATTCCAGAGAACTGTCACTATGTGACCTGTCTTTAGCTTGCTTACCAGCTGCCAGGCCAGCATTAGCAGTAGGTAGTTGGGTAACACCACGCCTAGCTGGGGAAGAGAGAGATGAACAGTAGGTGCAGATCCCTTTAACTGTGGGAGACTGCAAATGCAAAGGAACAGTGCCAGGACAGAAGTACAGTCCAGAACAACACCGTGAGGGTATCTTCCTCCTTCCCATTAAATAAAGGCCCTGGACTCACACCTCTCCTCTGAGGCATCCATTGCTAGATGAGGTCTCTAACACCTCCTTCTTCTAAGGGATGTCTTTCTAAGACATTTTAAGTTTGAAAACATCATTAAAAAATACCACAAATTTAGGGCTTCCCTGGTGGCTCAGTGGTTGAGAGTCCGCCTGCGGATGCAGGGGACACGGGTTCGTACCCCGGTCCGGGAAGATCCCACATGCCGCGGAGCGGCTGGGCCCGTGAGCCATGGCCGCTGGGCCTGTGCGTCCGGAGCCTGTGCTCCGCAACGGGAGAGGTCACAGCAGTGGGAGGCCCGCGTACCGCAAAAAAAAAAAAAAAAAAAAAAAAAAAAAAAAAAGATCTGCTGAAGCCACCACCCGGAAGCATTAATGGGGAACTCGGTGGAGGGAGAGAGAGCACTGGGGTCTGGGACTCCTATTCAATGAATCAATAATTATAACAGATGGAAAGAGAATCCTATATTCTACTCTGGCCGTGAGACCCCCAAGTTTTGTGTTCAGATCTGAAGTTTGTATTCTTCCTGATCCCCATGTTGTCTCTGGAATCAGAAACTCTTAAGATGTTAGTGAGGGTAGGAACTGTGGAGATTATTCAGTTCAAATCTCCCATTTTAGGGAAGTGGGAACTGAGGCCAAAGAAAGGGCCTTATCCAGGGCCACTCAGCTGCCAGGGGCAGGCAGGACCAGAACCGGGCCTTCTGGGTCTCCCGGCAGTGCTGTCCGCAGTCACCAGACTGGGCCCTTCTTTATTCAGAAACGGGCTCTGACCTTGGAGAGTGCAGATGGTCAGGTTGTATCCTGGTTGAGCCAGTCTCCCCTCAAAGATTATGAGCTCCTGGAGGGCAGGACTGTGTTCTGTTCACTGTTTTATTCCCACCGTGTGGCATGATGCCTGCCACACGTTAGGCAGTATTTATTTGTTGAACAAATGAATGAAATGGATGGAGTACAGGATATAGCAGAGGATCAAAGCCACAGCCAGTGCAGTTCTGATGCATGAAAACTTTTGTGTCATAAGTTACTTATGTGAAATTCAATTAACTCCTACCAAATTTGCCTCTGAACATGATTCCTTACTCTTCACCCTAGGACAAGAAGACAATGTCAAGAAGTTTAAAGGCTATTAAATACTCAGGCTAGGTCC
Organism: Physeter macrocephalus; assembly: GCF_002837175.3. NCBI lineage: Eukaryota > Metazoa > Chordata > Mammalia > Artiodactyla > Physeteridae > Physeter > Physeter macrocephalus. The sequence continues at coordinate 21,919,810 of NC_041220.1, read as the reverse complement.
CATCTGCAATTGCTTTAAGTCAGGCCAGCTGTGGAGTGGGTGGGAGCAGACTTCATGGCAACAACAAAAAGAGAAACATGTGCTCGGAGAGGAGGACTCTGATGTCACCCTCCACATGCAGCTCTAGTGGTTTCCAGCTCATTCTGTTCTTTCCCACTCTGAAAAGGGACCCCCCCCCATGATTTCTCTCTGAGTCCTACCCCCCTTTGTCAAGGTGACATAATGCTGGTGGTGTGTGTGTGTGTGTGTGTGTGTGTGTGTGTGTGTGTTTGTTTGTTTGCACGCACCCAGGGCCCTACCTCCGAGCTCTGGAAGGGAACCTCTCACCAGCACCCACTGTACAGCAAAGCTCCAAGCTGGTGATCTCTCACAATAAAGAAGTTGGCACAGCAAGAAAAAAATGTAGAAATCGAAGCCCAGAGGTGAACGTTTCACACAGTGAAAGCCAAGAACGACAGACTCGATTCTACGAGACGTTACATTAAACGGGCCCTTTCCATTTTGCTCCCTCCCCAGACTAGAGTCACACCACGGCCATTTCCGCTGTTACCTGTGCTCTGCTGCAGTCCTTTCAGGATGTCCCCACGGATGGTGTGCCAACTCTAGGCGAGGTAGTAGTCAACCCCAAAGCACAGAGGTGGCAAGGTGACGCAGAGAAACACAAACGGTCCCATGAGAGCTGTGCTTGGACCGTGGCCAGGGAGAGGAGCAGGTGAAAGGACAACCAGAGCCCCTGCATGGGCCAAAGCGCATATGTGTATGCACGCACGTGCACACACACACACACACACACACACACACACACACACACACACACACGCCCGTGCAGGTTTCATACAAATCTGCCCTGTGAGCTAGCTCTTGACATTTTAAAAGGGAAAAATTTAGCTATGGATAGGCTTAAAAGTGATAAGAGAAAGTAAACATATATGTGCTATCAAAAAAATTAGCGGTAACCACCGGAAGTAAAGAAATAAACCAGCAAAAGGATAGTTCATTCATCCAATGGAATATAGGAAAGGAGAGGGTGGAAAAAAGAAAATAGGGTAAATAGGGGTGTAAAATAGTCTGTCAGGAATAAATCTAAACGTAACAGTAATTACAATAAATATAAATGCATAAAACTGATTGATCCAAAGACATAGATGCTCAGGTTAGATTTTAAAATGATGATTATTAAGCGAGAGAATCAAATAACTATCTCCATGGAAACATAGACATGACACGGTAGTTGTCAAGTGATGATAGTTATTACTGTGCTTTTTTTCTTTCTGTGTTGAGTTAATTATTTAGAATCAAAGCAATATCAAATATCCTGGAGTCAGAGGTAGGCATCCTAAGGTTTTACCTTTCAATTAATGATTTGTTCCAGCAGTGACTCTGCTTAGCAAAGCTTTAATATGACTTAGTGGAAGAAAAGAGAACTCAAAGGATAATTTTCAAGAGTCTTCTACATGTGAAAATTTCTGCCTTACTAAAGAGAAAACTTAATGAAACAATACCAAATATCATAATTCTGGAAGTGGAATTTTGATTAACTTGCTCAGAACCAAATTTTACAGAAAAGAGCTGTCAGCTGTGATACAAGGATGATTAAAATGTGTGTGGAGTCACAGAGAAATTCAGTCTCACCTATTTTGCAGAAAAGTTGACTAGTTCCTTACAAAGAACAGAGAAACTGTAATTCAATGAGTCCTTTATTACATGACTGCTTGTTTAAAATATTGGTAGATTTCTTTTATAAACTTGATTTTGTTCTGCTTAATATTTTGTTATTAGGTTGCAAACTACTGAATATGATGTAGTTTTGTTCCAGACAGCAGGAACTGTAAACTTCCCCTGTTTCTATTATTAAAAACCACATAAAAAAGAATGAGAACACACAATGCGCAATATGTGATTGGAGAATAATTATTAACTTCCAGTAGCAATAAGCAGTTAGTTTCTTGGTGCTAAAATGTAAAGTCATACAGAGGGCACATTCTGTTTTTCGGAGCCATTCTAAACAATACTTACTGAGATTGATCACCACCTTGGTCCTTCACAATGTTGTCTAATATCTAAGAATGTTTACACTGCAGAACTGCAAAATTTCCACTGCTTTGCTGTACCTGTACTGGTAATGGGAGGGAAAGATTGCATTCAGGGAATAGCCACATTTTTTTTTTAACATCTTTATTGGAGTATAACTGTTTTACAATAGTGTGTTAGTTTCTCCTTTACAACAAAGTGAATCAGTTATACATATACATATGTTCCCATATCTCTTCCCTCTTGCATCACCCTCCCTCCCACCCTCCCTATCCCACCCCTCTCATGGTCACAAAGCACAGAGGTGATCTCCCTGTGCTATGCGGCAGCTTCCCACTAGCTATCTAATTTACATTTGGTAGTGCATATATGGGGTCAGGTTTTTAAATTTAGATATAAGAAAGTTCAATATTCTATAAATAAGAATATCTTAAGTACTCATGAACATAACAAGAAGTATAATGTAGTGTCCAATTAATTGATTAGTAGTAAGGTCCTCTGTTCCCTTAAGAAACTATAATATAGTTAATTAAAGGAGATAACCAGAAAATACAAGTTAATGGTTCCTGAAATACATTGTCAATGGTTTCTGCCTACTGGCTTTAAGAACAACTGTTTATATCTAATATTCAACAAAATATTTTGCATCAAAATAATTATCTTACTTGTAACAAAAGCAGCTGGAGAAGATGATCATAGCAATTATGCAGACAGCCATAGAAATGAGCAAAGCCAGCCATCGAATGCTGCCATCGAAAAATGGACCTGATAATGGAAGTAAACAATGAAAAAGACATATTACCTTTCGATCACATCTTAAAAGGAAAAAATAACTTGTAGTGTTGAACTCTAGAAAGCTTGCTTATTGTTAAAACCAGAGAAAATATTTCACTGAGAATCATGATTGCACTTTTCTCTGCTAACCTACCTATAACAACAGGGGGCAGTGTAGGTTGTAAATACTGGTTACATAAGTTGGTCCGACAACATTCTATTGTCCGGCGTAGCTGGGCTTTTGGTGAATCCTAAAGGAAGAAAATTAGAAATAATCTGATACACGAAACTGATAATTAATTTTTAAAATATTCATAAAATACAGTTTCTAATTCAGTGAGTGAAAAGGACCTGCTAAGTTTGTGTGAAAGTGATTATTGAAAAATTTAAATCTATCGTGAAATAGTGTTGTAAAGACTCTAAAATGTTTTTTCTTAAGAAGAATGTATGTATGTGCATGGTGTGTTAGAACACTAGACTATAACTTAATTACAGATAAACAAAAGTTTATATATATTTTTCACCCAAAATTTGGCATATCTTAAGATATGACTATTCATTTGTTTTTAGTAAAAAAGTATTTAAAATCATGAGATCTTTTCCTAAAAAACATGGGTAATACATTTTATTACAGTGATAGACTAGCAGGGTAAATATGATCTCATAGTAGTATTGAGACTTAGTTGGATGAGACTTAAGATCTGACTAAAAAGTGGAGCGTGTCCTAGGCCAAAGAAATGACAGGTTAGAAAAGGTAGTCAAGTAGGCAGAAGATACAGTTGATTCTGCCTATAACAACTATGTTGAAACTAATGAACCTGGTATGGAAGCAAGTTGAAGTGTATGTGGTGAGGATAAGGGCAAAATATAGAAACAATATTTCTGAGAGTTTTTGGGAGACCACCAACCAGATATGTGTCCCTAATAGATCAGAAAATGAGCACAGGGAAAGACTGTAGTCATGGGAACAGATACCAAAAATTATATGTGAAGTTTTATTTGATTAAAAGTACAGTATTTGAGAAGTTCTTAACTTGAATGCTGACATTTCAGCACTACCTGGAAGAAGTGCCATTCCAGACCAAAACAGTAACAGAAAGGAATTGTCTGTCGTCATAGAAGTAGCAAGAATATAAGCAGAAATCAACCTTCTTATTCTTAAATATCAGATGGGTAGAAAGGAGAAACCCCGGTATAATCAGGTATTCCTTTAAAAATGTGAAAATGAGATTCCATAGGGGAATCTATATGGGATTCTATAAGGGACTTGAGATTATATAAGAGAAGGTAAGATGGGTCAAGAGTACTTGGAAACCTCCAAAAGCACAAGTTTTACATTTTAACTGAATTTTTAACTTTCTAACAATTTTTTTTACCTTTAAATGATCATAAAAAGAAAGAGAAAAGAGAGACATGTCAGAAGTTACACAGGTGACTCTGAAAAAAATATCCCAGATCTAGAGAAAACTTACATGAAGGATGGAATGAAGAGTATACAACTAAAGATGAATAAAAGAAGCGTGAAGCATCCAAGAATAGTCCCAGTATGGCTAAAGTTCAAAATGAGCTCAGCCTTGCAGGACAGAAAATGTAAAGAAAAATCAGGAAGGGGTTTTTGGCAGTGCTAGAAGAAAGACCACCAAGCAATGGATGTAGTATTGCCGACAAAATACCAGGTAATGGAGGACAAAGAAAACGAACACTTCCTTAACTCTCGTTTTGTTTCAGTCTTCTCTATCAAGGATGATTACAGGAATGAAGAAGGCAGACCAAACGCTAGTAAGTGGGATTGGTATCCCAGAAGTATGCAGAGACCCTACAATGTTTCTGTGTTCTGTCTGAATTCCCATCTTCTCAGCTAGGTGAATTACATCACAGGAAGTTGAGAGCACTTCGGAGAAGGCTGAAAGCGGTATGATTTAAAGATTTTAGAAACGAGGAGTGCTGTAAACCAGATAGCTAAATGTTACATTACTTTTAAAAGGGAAAGAAAGACTTTGCCAACAACAGATTGGGGGCAGCACAGTATTATGGAAACAAGGATTTGGGAATCAAATAGCTTAAATCACAGCTTTGCCATTTATTAACTTTGTGACCCTAAGCAATGAACTTACTTCTCTCTGGGCTTTAGTTTCCTCTGCTATAAGACGGAGGATAAAAAATATCTGCCTCATAGGGTAACTGGGAGAAAATGAGGTAAAATATACCAAGCACTTAGCATATTAAATGCAAATAGTAAATGTTAAATAAATTAATTCTTCTTCCTCTAGTGAATGTGACACAGATCCCAGTTGACATTCTAGAATAAGTCACAAATGCTTGTAATCTCCTGGAAGACTGACTCAATGTGGCTTCACTGAGAACAAGCAACATGAAACTCACATCTTTCTTATGTAGGTTAACTACTGCACACAGCCATGTGCAGACCAGGCACACTTCTCCTTGGGGAATCAACGCTTTTCCTGTGGCCCCTCCCTTTATTTCATAGGCCTCAAATTAGGTCTTACCTTGCACTGAAAATCAGATCCTTCATATTTCATACACCCTGAAGCCAATGTGGTTTCTCCTTGGTCATCTTCTTCTATGATGGCAAAGCAATGCCCATTAGTTCTAAAAGAAAAAAAGCCAAAAAACCAAAACCAACTTCACATTGGAAAGTACTAATTAAATCTTGGTATGAATGTGACCAGTTACTGATGGCTTTTAGTTCTGAATTAGAATTACATTCACATTTGACTTACTGGCAAAACCGTATGCGTTTTAAGGCAAGTGAAAATTGTCACATCTGAACTAAAACCTAAAGGTCTAATAAAAATCCTGTGTCAGGTAGAAAAGGATTTTCTATTAAACAAGTCCCACCAAATATGAAATACTATGTAACTTCTCTTTGCTAATCATAGTCATGTGATCACAGAAAGATGATTTATACAACTTTATAAAGTAAATAATCTTAACGTTTAAAAATATACTTAAAAATAACTTTGTCTCTTTTCATCCATAAGATTTTCAGTATTCCCATACTGTACACAATAATAAATAAAAACAAACTTTCCTGTGAAACATAAAAATAGATTCAATGACAAAGAAAAGTATATTTGGGAAGACCAGACTAAGATCCTGAGAGGCACTTTTTATTTAACATGATAGGAAAAGAGGGAGAACTTCTGAATAGCTGAATTTTCAAGAAATTTATATAAATGTATTTGTATTTAATAAAATGTTATCGGGGCTTCCCTGGTGGCGCAGTGGTTAAGAATCCGCCTGCCAATGC
>NC_041220.1:21901762-21913191 GCF_002837175.3 Physeter macrocephalus | reverse complement strand
GGAAGAGAGGAAGGAAGAAAGGAAAGAAGGAAGGAGGAGAGGAAGAAAGGGAGGAAGGAAGAGAGGAAGGAAGGGAGGAAGAAAGGGAGAATAAAGGAAGGAAGGAAGGGAGGAAGGAAGGGAGGAAAGAAGGGAGGAAGCAAGGAAGAAAGGAGGGAAGAAAGGAAGGAAGATAGGAAGAAAGAAAGGGAGAAGACAAAATAAAGTAGGATAAAGTATAGTTTTTAAAATAAAAAATAATTATTAAGAAGAAACATTTCTATTAAAAAAAACAAAAAAACGGGTCGGACTAATCCTAGGACAAATGGTGGAAACAAAGCTATACAGACAAAATCTCACACAGCAGCACACACATACACACTCACAAAAAGAAAAAAGGGGAAAATAATAGCATATCTTGCTCCCAAAGTCCACCTCCTCAACTTGGGATATTTCGCTGTCTATTCAGGTTTTCCACAGATGCAGGGCACTTCAAGTTGATTGTGGAGCTTTAATCAGCTGCTTCTGAGGCTGCTGGGAAAAACCTCCCCCTCTCTCCTCTTTGTTCGCACAGCTCCTGGGGTTCAGCTTTGGACTTGACCCCGCCTCTGCGTGTACGTCGTCTGAGGGCGTCTGCCCTTCGCTCAGACAGGATGGGGTTAAAGGAGCAGCTGATTCGGGGGCTCTGGCACAGGCCAGGGGGAAGGGAGGGGCACGGATGCGGGGTGAGCCTGCGGCGGCAGGGGCCGGTGTGACACTGCACCGGCCCGAGGCGCGCCACGCGTTCTCCCGGGAAGCTGTCCCTGGATCCCGGGACGCCGGCAGTTGCGGGCTGCACGAGCTCCCGGGAGGGGCGGTGTGGAGAGTGACCTGTGCTTGCACACAGGCCTCTTGGTTGCAGCAGCAGCAACCCTAGCGCCCCATGCCCGTCTCTGCTGTCTGCGCCGACAGCCGCGGCTCGCGCCCGTTTCTGGAGCTCATTTACCTGGTGCCCTTAATCCCCTCTCCTCGCTCCCCAGGAAGCAAAGAGGCAAGAAAGTCTCCTGTCTCTTTGGCAGCTCCGTGCCCGTTTTTGGAGCTCCCTTACGCGGTGCGCTTAATCCCCTCTCCTCTCACACCAGAAGACAAAGAGGCGGAAAAAAAGTTTCTTGTCTCTTCGGTAGCTCTGCTCCCCTTTCTGGAGCTCCTTTAAGCGGCGTGCATAAATTCATCTCCTCGCGCACCAGGAAGCAAAGAGGGGAGAAAAGGTCTCTTGTCTCTTAGGCACCTCCAGACTTCAACCGGACTCCCTCCCGGCTAGCCGAGGTGCACTAACCCCTTCAGGCTCTTTTCACTCTGCCAACTCCAGACCTTTCCCCGGGATCCGACTGAAGCCCGAGGCTCAGCTTCAGCTCCCAGCCCCCGCCCGCCCCGGCGGGTGAGCAGACAAGCCTCTCGGGCTGGTGAGTGCTGGTCGGCACCGACCCTCTGTATGGGAATCTCTCCGCTTTGCCCTCCGCACTCCTGTTACTGCGCTCTCCTCCGCGGCTCCGGAGCTTCCCCCCTCCGCCACCCGCAGTCTCCGCCCGCGAAGGGGCTTCTCGTGTGTGGAAACCTTTCCTCCTTCACGGCTCCCTCCCACTGGTGCAGGTCCCATCCCTCTTCTTTGTCTCTGTTTATTCTTTTTTCTTTTGCCCTACCCAGGTACGTGGGGAGTTTCTTGCCTTTTGGGAGGTCTGAGGTCTTCTGCCAGCGTTCGGTGAGTGTTCTATAGGAGAAGTTCCACGTGTAGATGTATTTCTGATCTATCTGTGAGGAGGAAGGTGATCTCCGCGTCTTACTCTTCCGCCATCTTGCCTCGATCTCCAGCCACATTATTTCAGTATTCTGTTCATCTGCAAATGTTTTCTACAGTCAAATTATTAAACTTCCAAATATCCCAATGTCATGAAAATGTATAACTAGAGAAATGAAAAAAAACTAGTTTTGTGACTTTACAAAGAACATTTAAATAGAAGCCAGATCAAGATATTCCTATTGGTTAATACAGTCAAGATGGTAAAAGACAAGACATATTACCTGTGACTACAGAAGAACTTAGAAGCCAAACCTGTTAGATATATAGTCAACATCTTGTGTCTGATCCTGAGTTCGATTAAGCCTAGGGGAATGGTAGGACCGGAGAGAGGAAATTTATCGTAGAAAGCCTGGCTGGTGAGGGCAGAGCATCTGGTGAATTAAATCCTCAGCAGAACAGGGAAGAGAGAAGAAACTGTGAAGTCCTCTTAGTGATCTGACTAGCATTTAGCACTGTTTACTGAGGAAACAGCAGGAAATCTTATGATTATTGGTTAATATTGCTGAGGCCCATTTGAAAAAGGTAGCATTAAGTGCTGTACACTTATTTGACATTTGGCTGAGGGTAAATAAGTACAAAATTTCTAACAGTGCTGGCTTCTTAGGTTAAATTTTGGTTACCTCATTCTAGTAAACAATATCAGCATTTAGTCAGATGGAAACAATTAGAGTGAATTCTGTACTTTTTTCTTTCCAAATATGTTATATATTTTTTACCTCTCATTTGAAAAACATTTATCAAAAACCAACTATATGTCAGGCATTTTGCTTGGTGCAATAGTTAACTTTGATTAGAATAAAGTCCTTTCGTTCAAGGAGTTAACATTTTAGTGTGGAGACAGGAAAACAAAAACGCAATTACAACATGATATATGGCTATAGGATGTTTGGGGAGCCCATAGGAGTGTCATTCAACTTGATTTCTAAGATCTAGGAAGGCTGTCTGGAAAAACTACTATTGTTCGCTGAGATCTGAAGCATGCGAAAGATTAGCCAAGTGAAGGCCATTAGGGGAAGTTAGAGGGTGTAGAAGTGGAGTCCGAGCAGAGAAAACTGCCTATGCAAGGATCGGTGGCTAGAAAAATTGTGGTGGATCCCAGCAACGATATGGAATTTGTTATAATTCAGGAAAAAGGTAGCAGGTTGGGGGAAGGAGAAAATAAAGAGGGCATTATTAGGACTACTCTATAATCTATGCTAAGGAGTTTGAACTTCATGACAAAGGCTCCAGAAGCCCCTGGAGAATTTAACTAGGGAATATGTGGTTCTATTTGTGCTTTAAGAAGATCACTTCAGAAGAAGTCTGAAGAATGACCTGGAAAGGGGAAGCCTAGGGGCCAGGAAAGAAGTCAGGAAGCTTTGGAGTAAACTAGGTAAGAGATGGAGGTGGTCCAACCCAGATGAACACCTGAGAGAACAGAGAGAGAGATGAGGGAGTTAGGGTGACCTGAGTTGATGATGGATCCGATACTATAAGAGAAGAGGGAGAAGATTAAGCTGATGCCAGAGTTGATTTGGGCCACTGGTGGATGATGATATGATTCTCTGATACAGGGAAAAACCAAAGGAGCCTATAATCTCATGCAAGTACTTACGTAGAATTTTATGCTTGCCTTGTGCCTGAATTGCCTTCTGTTTCAAGGATTCTCCGTTCCTCCTTCACATTATACAGTTTGGTTGTTTCAAGACTTCTGCCATTATATGCTCATTTTCCCTTTCTCGCATTGTGATGTGTTTTGCTTTTATTCCAGAGAAGTATATTGCTGGTCCAAACTTCTTTTGTTGTTAGACACAATTCTGTAAGATTTCAGATGCCCCAAGAACATGAGAAAACTATTATTAACTGCTCTCTCTGTCTCTCAAATCTCTACTTTGAATTAACATTTCTAATTCAGTTAGGGCTTTGAGAGGCCTAGCAATAATTGTCTTCACATGGGGCTTTTTATCGTCATTATGCATCAGTTGCTTGGAAATTTGTAACTTGTTTTTAGATTGATTGTGAAAAATTAGCATCAGCCACACTAAACCACAAATACCTTTATAGTTTAACTGTGACAGCCATGAGGCCTTAAAGCCTGAAAACTAAGAGAAGGGGATGGTACGATGAGCAGCTTTCTTATTGTATTAGCTTTCTAGAGCTACTACAAAAAATTACCACAAACTTAGTGGCTTAACGCAACACAAGTTTATTATTTTACCGTTCTGAAGGTCAGAAGTCTGACGAGAGCCTTGACTGGGCTAAAATCAAGGTGTTGGCAGGGCTGTATTCTTTTTTCAAGGGCTCTAAGAGGGAATCCATCTGCTTTTGCCTTTTCCAGCTGCTGGAAGCCACCGGCATTTTTTGACTCATGGCCCCCTTCCTCCGTCTGCAAAGCTATCGAGGGTGGGTGGAGCCCATGGCATCACTCTGATCTCCTCTTCTGCCTCTTTTCCCACTTTTGAGGACCTCTGTGGTTACACTGGGCCCATTGAATAGTCCATGATAACCCCCCTATTTTAAGGTCAGCTGATTTGTAAACTTAATTCCATTTGCAACTTTAATTCCCATTTGCCACGTTACAGAACCTATTCACAGATTGCAGGGATTAGGACAGGAGATCTCTGGGGGAAGGGTGGGGTGGGAATCAGTATTCTGCCTACCACACTTCCCAAATCCAGTTATACAGTGTTTTAATTGTTAAGGTTTTTCTCCTGTTTTTTGAATTTAGTATCATCAAGGTCATCAATAACTTCACACTGCAAAGTGCAATAGAGAGTTCTCAGTTTTTTTTGAAAACATCTTTCTTGGAGTATAATTGCTTTACATTGTTGTGTTAGTTTCTGCTGTACAACAAAGTGAATCAGTTATACGTGTACATATATCCCCATATCCCCTCCCTCTGTGTCTCCCTCCCACGAGTTCTCAGTTCTTAATGTGACCTAAGAGCAGCTTTGACTCATGAATGATTTACTTCTCCTTAATGCCCATTTTCCACCTGTTTTTCAAGACATGACACCCTCATGATTTCCCTCTGTCTCATGGACTACCTCTTCTCAGTCTCCCTTGCCGGGTGTTCCTGCTTTCCCTGAGCACGTAATATTAGAATGTCCCTTAGAGTTCTTTGTCCTTTTCTTTTCAGCATCTGTACTCACTTCCTTGACAACCTCATTGACTCTTAAGGCTTTAAATATCACTCGTATGCTGACAGTTTTCATACTTTTATCTCCATGCCTAGACCTCTCAAATTCCAGACTTGTATGTTCAGCTGCCCCCACTACATCTTCACTTCAAAATCTAATAAGTATTTCAAAGTCAACGTATTAAAAACTGAAGTCCTGCTCTTCCCATCCAAACCTGTCCCATTTCTGGTTTTCCTATCTCAGTTGATGTCAACTCCATAATTCCAGGTCCTTAGGACAAAAATCTTGTAGTTGCCCTTGAATTCTTTCTTATCTTTATATCTCATATCTGTTCTGTTTGGAGCTCCTGTGGCTCTGCCTTTAAAATATATTCAAAATTCATCATTTCTCAACACCTTAACTGCTATCACCTTGGTCTATAAACTATTTTCAGGATCTCATGATCCAGACAATACTGATCAAAGTTGTTTTGCAGTAAGAAACACCATACTCAGAAGCATGATGTATAAGAATTGAGGAACTTGCTATTCTTTGTTTTTATCTTTTATTTTATTTTTTATTGAAGTATAGTTGATTTACAGTGTTGTGTTAATTTCTGTTGTACAGTAAAGTTATATATATATATAACTTTATATAAGTATATATATATATATATATATATATATATACATATACTTTAAAAAATATTCTTTTCCATTATGGTTTATCATAGGGTATTGAATATAGTTCCCTGTCCTATACAGTAGGACCTTGTTGTTTATCCATCCTATATATAATAGTTTGCATCTTCTAACTCCAAACTCCTACTCCATCCCTCCCCCACCTCTCCTACCCTTGGTAACCACAAATCTGAAGAACTTGCTGATCGTCACACAGGGAAAATCTTAATACTTTTATCATATCCTTTATATACCTTACAGACTCTTGGATAAATGTACTTTAAAGTAAAAAACGTTCTTCAATTCCATTTTCTAAGATGTTTCATTTTTTAAGAAGAAGGGAAAGTCACCTGCCTTTGAAAATTATAGCAGCATTTCATTGCTTTCCATGGCTGGCCAAATCCAGAAAAGCCCTGGATGTGTTTCTGGCCAAGGTAGATGCTGATATGCGTGGATTTAGATTGTATTTACTTCAACCTTTATCAGACTATATTAACACACCTCTAGTGATTTGAATAAGAAACTTAAAGTACTAGATCCTGATTATGTAGGCAGGCAAACACCAACCCACAATATTTTATGTACTCCTTCATATTCCTCCCAAATAGCTAGATAATCCCTGACCAGAGTAATAGCATTAGGTTAAATTTGATACACTGAAATCATTTTTAATTACAGAGAAGACTGCTTTTGACTTCATTATCAATCTGATCTCCCATGAAGATGGAGAAAAGTGAAATTTGCAGCCCAGGTAGTGATTGTGTCAAAGTTCCCGCTTCAGTTGATATGATGTACTGTGTCTTGAGGTTTTCTTTACTGCTACAAAGTTTTGTATTTCTAGTTGCTGGTTCTGATTTTTTCCTTCCTACTGCATCCTCCTGAGGATGTCTGTTTGAGATAAATATTCTGGAAAAAATTTTCTTTGCTATTCTTTAGCTATCTTTCAAAAAGCTGCCTTCAAGGTTTGTTTTTTTTTTAACAGAAATATTTAAAATTAATTGCTATGGCTTGCACACTGGAATTTCCCATACCAACCCTAATGTTTCTCAGAATATTGATGAGAACGCGCAGCTTGTCCTCAGTGATGGTACTAAACTATTTTTTGACTATTCTCCAAAAATATCCATCGAAGGAGAGAAAGAAGATCCCTTGAGCTCTCTGAAAGAGAATACCACTAAGAAGATTTTTAGGAATAGAAGCAGCAAGAAATAAATACATACATAAATAAACAAATAAAAGTGAAGTACAGAAGATCTTAATATTTAGGATGATAGGTTTGAAAGAGCACTTAGAAGGGGGAGAGAAAAACGACTCTTCTTAGGCACATCCATTGCTATTCCTTCAGTTTAGGATTTTCTATGCATTTTTAAGCAAGGTAGGTCTGATGAACCCACAGCAAAGGCAGACATTATGATCTCAGCTCTTAAGTTTATGTAGCCCAGGAGTTGTCCTGCTCACTTAGCACAGGCTGCAATATCCCCTTTTCATTTGGGATCCGACTCTCCAACTCAAAGTCATCTTCGGAGGCTTGCTTGGAATTGAAGACAGCAACTGCTCAGCCAGATTTAGCATCTCCATAAAATAGATGTCAATGTTTTTCTAGATACTTGAGTAAAATGGCAGGTGGCATTTCTAAAAGAGGCTTTCCACAGCTACTTTCATCTCATCTTTTAAAATACCAAGGAGCCAGGTACCAATTGGCCTCTGGTACACGTTACAGTAGTGCCCCCCTTATCTATGGGGGATATATTCCAAGACCCGCAGGGGATGCCTGACACCACGGATCGTACTGAATCCTATATAAATTATGTTTTTTCCTATACATACATACTTAAGATATAAGAAATTAACAACAAAATCAATAACAAAATAGAACAATGATAACAATATACTGTAATAAAAGTTATATGAGTGAGGTCTCTCTCTCTCTCAAATATCTTATTGCACAAATGTAATGCCTTTTCCATTTTAACTAAGCACTCATCACACCGTGGCTTTAACTTTTGCAGTTTGAGGTACGACAGCAAGATTAGCATGAATTTCTTTTTTCTTCTTCACAATTTCATGGACTAAAGATTTGTTCTTACCATAGGGCTTAGCAACCTCAGCATACAATGTTTTTTTCTTTCCTTATTAGGTTGAGAACTTTCACATTTTCAGTTAAAAAAAACACTTTGTGGTTTCTCTTTGGCATATCCGAATTGCCCACATCACTACTCTGGGTCTTTGGTGCCACTATCAAGTAAAATAAGGGTGACTTGATCAAAAGCACTGTGGTACCACAACAGATTATCTGATAACTGAGATGGCTGCTAAATGACTAACCTGTGGGATATGCTGGACAGAGGGTTGGTTCCTGATCTGAGCAGGAAGGAGCCAGATGGTGCAAGCTTTCATTACACTACTCAGAATGGCGTGCAATCTAAAACTTATGAATTGTTTATTTCTGGAATTTTCCATTTAATATTTTTGGACCAAAGTTGATAGCAGGTAACTGAAACTGCAGAAGGCAAAAAATGGATAAGGGAGGGCACAATCATATTCCAACAGTTGATGCTGGGCTGCACTTAGACATTAAGTGTGGCATCTCTGGAGCTAAACTAGCTGGGTTTATCTGCAGGCTCACCAATTACTGGTTGTATAAACTTGGACACATTAGATAACTTCTCTGTTTCTCGATTTCCTTACCTATAATATGGGAATAATGATAGAAATAGTGTTGATATCTGTGCCATAATGTTGTTGAAAGGATTAAAACAACACCTGCAAATAAATGTTGGCTAATATCATTGGGATGAGTAGTTCAAATTTTAGCAATGAAAATTTTAAATAAGGGTTAAAGCCTGATTATCTTCTCTAAAATAAGAAGGAGACATTTTGAGGGACGTAGCCTATTTTAACCTCCAGAGTTCTGAAGAATACTAAACTGAAAAATTTTACCAATATTGAAATAAACCATGTTGTGAGAAGGGATCCTGACGTTCAGAAATAGATGTTGAGACTTTCATAGGGTAATCACAGTATTTTTCCCTGGAGAAAGTTCTGAAGCCCAAAACTAACATCAAAATAAGCTTTGTATAAATCTATCATGTAATACTGATGTTTAAGAGCTTGAAATTTTTAATTGCCAGGAACAATTTTAAAAAGCACATGTTATTTTGAATTTGAGGTCCTATTACTAATAGGTAACTAGGATAGCATTGTGTGTTTGTTCCAAAATATAATGTTGACAGACACAAAATCAACAAACACAGAACACAATTATCCACGTTTTCGATTGTTCATGACAATTAAAAACTTTAAGCCCTTGGTTGCATTCCCATGAGTGTCCCTAGAAACTCAGTTTCTATTCAATGGATTGCTCTCACTTTAGTGCCCAAGCAGTATGTTCTCAAGGAAAAGAAACTGTTGTTCAGTTTCTTTCGATTGAATTGATTTCAAAAGATTATTAAACACCTACCATGTGCAAAGTTAGTGCCAAGGACTAAGAAGAAATACCAAAAAGAGACAAATAGAGAGACAGATACATTCATTAACAAATATTTGTTTAGAGCTGACACTACACAGGAAGCTTTGTCTATATAGTGCATAATCTGACAATATGACATGCTTGATGTTATAACAATTTCCGGTATCTGGTGTCAATGATTCAATGAATCTGAGATACTCTGTTAAGTTGTTTTATAAGTGCTATCATATGGAGATTTTCTGTCCCTGGTTCTCTCCTCTAACTTAAAATGATTGCTTCCTCCTCTGAAATCCCAATGAACGTTTTTCTTACTTAACTCATCAACACCTATGATTTTTTTTTAGTTACTTACTTTGCAAAATTGAATCGTTCTTAAGTCAGTGTCTGAAATCAGAATTATTAGGTAAAATTCTCAGCTAAAACCCTTACTGTGTAACCTTGAGCAGATCATCTAATCATTTTTGTGTGCCAGTTTCCTTGTATTTAAAATGGAGGTTAGTTTCAAGATGGCGGAGTAGAAGGACATGTGCTCACTCCCTCTTGCGAGAGCACTGGAATCACAACTAACTGCTGAACAATCATCTACAGGAAGACACTGGAACTCACCAAAAAAGATACCCCACATCCAAAGACAAAGGAGAAGCTGCAATGAGCTGGTAGGAAGGGCGCAGTCACAATAAAATCAAATCCCATAACTCCTAGGGGGGTGACTCACAAACCAGAGAACACTTATACCTCAGAAGTCCACCCACTGGAGTGAAGGTTCTGAACCCCATGTCAGGCTTCCCAACCTGGGGGTCCTGCAACAGGAGGAGGAAATCCTAGAGAATCAGACTTTGAAAGCTAGCAGAATTTGATTGCAGGACTTCGACAGGACTGCGGGAAACAGAGACTCCACTCTTGGAGGGCACACACAAAGTAGTGTGTGCATCAGGACCCAGGGGAAGGAGTAATGACCCCATAGGAGACTGAACCAGACCTACCTGCTAGTGTTGGAGGGTCTGCTGCAGAGGTGGGGGGTGGCTGTGGCTCACCATGGGGACAAGGACACTGGCAGCAGAAGTTCTGGGAAGCAAACCAGTTCATCTGTACCATTTTTCTAGATTCCACATATATGCATTAATATACGATATTTGTTTTTCTCTTTCTGACTTACTTCACTCTGTAGGACAGTCTATACATCCATCCATGTCTCTACAAATGACCCAATTTCATTCTTTTATGGCTGGGTAATATTCTATTGTATATATGTACCACATCTTCCTTATCCATTCGTCTGTCGATGGGCATTTAGGTTGCTTCCATGACCTGGCTATTGTAAATAGTACTGCAGTGAACATTGGGGTGCATGTGTCTTTTTGAATTAACGTTTTCTCTGGGTATATGCCCAGTAGTGGGATTGCTGGGTCATATGGTAATTCTATTTTTAGTTTTTTAAGGAACCTCCATACTGTTCTCCATAGTGGCTGTATCAATTTAAATTCCCACCAACAGTGCAAGAGGGTTCCCTTTTCTCCACACCTTCTCCAGCATTTGTTGTTTGTAGATTTTCTGATGATGCCCATTCTAACTAGTGTGAGGTGATACCTCATTGTATTTTTGATTTGCATTTCTCTAATAATTAGTGATATTGAGCAGCTTTTCCTGTGCCTCTTGGCCATCTGTATGTCTTCTCTGGAGAGGTGTCTGTTTAGGTCTTTTGCCCTTTTTATGATTGGATTGTTTTCTTTTTTTAATATTGAGCTGCATGAGCTGTTTATATATTTTGGAGATTAATTCTTTGTCCATTGATTCATTTGCAAATATTTTCTCCCATTCTGAGGGTTGTCTTTTCGTTTGTTTGTAGTTTCCTTTGTTTTGCAAAAGGTTTTGTTCCATTAGGTCCCATTTGTTTATTTTTGTTTTTATTTCCATTACTCTAGGAGGTGGGTCAAAAAAGATCTTGCTGTGATTTAGGTCAAAGAGTGTTCTTCCTATGTTTTCCTCTAAGAGTTTTATAATGTCCCAGTCTTACATTTAGGTCTTGATTCCATTTTGAGTTTATTTTTGTGTATAGTGTTAGGGAGAGTTCTAATTTCATTCTTTTACATGTAGCTGTCCAGTTTTCCCAGCAACACTATTGAACAGACTTTCTCCATTGTATATCCTTGCCTCCTTTGTCATAGATTAGTTGACCATAGGTGCATGGGTTTATCTCTGGGCTTTCTATCCTGTTCCATTGATCTATATCTCTGTTTTTGTGCCAGTACCATATTGTCTTGATTACTGGAGCTTTATAGTATAGTCTGAAGTCAGGGAGTCTGATTCCTCCAGCTCCCTTTTTTCCCCTCAAGACTGCTTTGGCTCTTCGGGGTCTTTTGTGTCTC